>NC_053023.1:125402770-125514938 GCF_003073215.2 Triticum urartu | reverse complement strand
AAGCTTATACCCAAACCTGCCCCAAATGGGACAAATAATTTACCACGACATGTTGATGCTGCTCCATGATAGCATGCCAAGTTTCATGAATTTCAGACGAGTTTTGGATGTACTAGAATTTAAACACCAGGTATCTCAATGTTTGCGGCCGTGTGACGGTGGCATTGTGTTTGAACTTCATTCCCATTTCTTGCATGGGACCTAAGCATGCACCCAAGGACACGGATTTGATTTTTCAACCAATTTATCTGCACTGGAGCATGTGCATGTAGTTCAAATTTGAATTATGCACATAAAATGCTTAGAAAACCGAGTTAATGTATAAAAAGTCCAAACAAACCCCGAGAAATTCCAATATTTAACACAACACTCCTGTTGTTCTATGTTGACATTAGAGAAAAAATAGAAATCAAGAAGAGGCAATGGATATCGTTTCGTTCAGAAAGGTGAAACGTTCCCTACCGAAACCATCAGGCTTGTTGTGAGAAGCTCTAGTTTGTGAGAAGCTTATACCCAAACCTGCCCCAAATGGGACAAATTTTTTACCATGACATGTTGACGCCGCTCCATTATAGGATGCCAAGTTTCATGAATTTTAGATGAGTTTTGGATTTACTAGAATTTAAAAACCAGGTATCTCAATGTTTTCGGTCGAGTGATGGTGGCAGGGTGTTTGACATTCATTCCCATTTCTTGCATGGGACCTAAGCATGCAACCAAGGACACAAATTTGAATATTCAACCAATTTATATGCATAGAGCATGTGCCTGTAGTTCAACTTTTAGTTATGCACATAAGTACATTGAAAACTCAGTTAATGTATAAAAATGTCCAAACGAGCCCCGAAAAATTCCTAAAATTAACACAACACTCATGTTGTTCTATGTTGACACTAGAAAAAAATTGAAATCAAGAAGAGGCAACGGATATCGTTTCGTCCAGAAAGGTGAAACGTTCCCTACCATAACCATGAGACTTGTTGTGAGATGCTCTGGTTTCTGAGAAGCTTATACCCCAACCTGCCGCATATGGGACAATATTTTTACCATTGTATGTTGATGTCATTCCATGCAAGGATGTCAAGTTTCATAAATTTCAGATGCGTTTTCGACTTACTAGAATTTAAAAACCATGTATCTCAATGTTAGCAGCCGAGCGACGGTGGCAAGGTGTTTGACATTCATTCTCATTTCTTACATGGGACTTAAGCATGTAACCAAGGACACACATTCCAATTTTGAACCAATTTATATGCACCGGAGCATGTGCATGTAGTTCAAATTTGAATTATGCACATGAATGCATAGAAAACTCAGTTAATGTATTAAAATGTCCAAGCAAACCCCAAAAAATCTCGAAAATTGACACAACACTCGTGTTGTTCTATGTTGACACGAGAAAATTTTTGAAAGTAAGAAGAGGCAACATATATCGTTTCGTCCCCCATGGTGGCATGTTCCCTACCGAAACCATCAGGCTTGCTGTGAGAGAAGCTCTGGTTTGCGAGAAGCTTATACCCAAACCTGCCCCAGCATGTTGATGCCATTCCATGATAGCATGCCAAGGTTCATGAATTTCTGACGGATTTTGGATTTACTACAATTACAAAATCAAGTACCTCAACATTTGCCAGAGAGCCACGGTGTCGTGGTGTTTGAAATTCATCCCCATTTCTTGCATGGGACATAAGCATAAACCCATGGACACATATATGATTTTACAACCCATGTTGGTGCACCGGAGCATGTGCATGTAGTTTAATTTTGAATTGTGCACCTGAAATGGCTAGAAAACCAATTTAATGTATGAAATGTCCAAATGAACCCTGAATAAATCCAATTCTTTTACGACACACATATAGTTGCATGTTCACTACAGATAAAAGTTCTAGCAATTCAAACACCGTCCATTGCCGCTGTGACCCCATTATGTAATTCAAATCAAGATGAAAAATCAAGTAGATCCCACACAGTTTATTATCACCAACCGTGTGAGATGCAGTACAAAATATCCTAGAGCACCGTCAAATGACACTTGGCGCGCCAGTTTTTTCGCTGTACCGATTGAAATTTTTCAGCTTCCGTGGAAATATCTACCTCCCCGCCCCCTCCCCCTTACCAAAAGCCACATTTCCCCTGTTTCCGCCTTCCTTCCCAAGTTGAAACCTTCACTCCTTGCTTGCAACGCCGCCTCCTCGCCGGCGACCCTCCTTCACGTTGCTCGGCCTCATCTATCCAGGCAGGTAATCCACACCCGACCCCCATCCTCCTCCTCATTCCACATCCCACATGCCCCGACCGCCGGCGCGACACCTTCCACCCAAATCACTGACCCCTCCACCAAATAAGCACCGCCCTAAGCCATGGTGCATGCAGTTTAGCCAGGAGCTCAAGGAGCATTTGGCAGCGGAGAAGCAAATCACGACCACACGTGTATATGAGGTCGCGATGGCTGCCATTTGTGCCGACCCCTAGATCTTGGAGGAGCACCTTGCCGTCGAGGCCACCATCAACGCCTCACGCGCCGACGCCGTGACAGAGTTGGATGCTTTAAACGAAAGGTCATGGTGTTTTCTTGACACCACCCTCGGTGCCTTCGACGAAGACTACGAGGTCTTTTCTCAGCATGCATGTGCTTACCTCAACTCAAGAGCCAACAGGTTGGTGCCCGGAGAGGCTCGGGCAACTCACCACTACGACCAGGGCACCCACGATGCGGAGGCCTCGCCCTCTTCCATGTCCAAGGAGGCAATCATCATCAATATCTCCGACAATGAGGAGTAGCTTGTCTTATTAGCTCACTATAAGGACCCATGTTCATTTTGCTAGCTACTGCCTTTCCTTAACAAGTTCTAGTGAATTGTGCTATCTACTTTTACCATGCAATCTGTTGCTCTAGTCTATATGTTATATATGTCGTGCAATATGGTGCTCACTTATTAACTGTTTGGTTAATTAGTTGTCGTGTTCAGTTAACTGTTTGGTTCAATTATGCAAATGTGATGTTCAATTCTTCAGGGTGCAATTTTGCATTGTCTTCCATGTGAGAAATAAATCAATTTTTTCTTTACAAAATACATGAGAAATAAATACAATTGCTATATTTCCAAGTTGTCAAGCATGCTTGGTTTTGTTAACTGTCTGATCTTCTATTAGGAGTATGTTATATTGTGCAATGTGGTTCTCAATTAACGTTTAGTTCATTTGTTGTGGTGTTTAGTTAACTCTTTGGTTCAATTCTGCAATGCGATGTTCAATTGGTGTTGACGCATTCTGTTATTGTATAGCATGTGAGGAATAAATTGAATTTGGCTGTACTAAATGCATGAGAAACAAATACAATTGCTATATTTCCAAGTTGTTAAGCATGCTTGGTTTGGTTAACTGTGTGATCTTCTATTAGGAGTATGTTATATTGGGCAATGTGGTGCTTAGTTAATGTTTGCTTCATTTGTTGTGGTGTTTAGTTAACTGCTTGGTTCAATTCTGCAATGTGATGTCCAATTATCATGGGTAGAATTTTGTATTGTTGTGCACGTGAGGAATAAATCGAATTTGCTGCACTTAATACATTAGAAACATATACAAGTGCTATATTTCCTAGTTCTTAATCATGCTTGGTTTGGATAAATGGGCTTTCCACGCGGCTTGAATTAATCTGGTGAATCTGCAATGTGCTTATTTTTCATCAACATATTTTACTGACATCATGTGAACCCTTACTTAACTTGATGACTAACTACCTTATATGTGTCGCAGGGAAACAATGGGAAGTACCGCGTGACGATGACATGTACCTAGGGTAGGGTCTTAGGCCTGTCCTAGACACCCTACCCAAGGACACTGCCCTAGAGTCAAAGACATTCAAAAACAAACAAAAGATACCGATTGAAACAACCGCTAAATGGACTCCGCTCGACAGAATATTCCACTTGGATATCCCAATTCCACTCGAGCATTGTAATGCTACTCGACCATATGAAGAATCACTCGGAGCATAGAAGGCCAACAGTCCCCCAGGATGGCAACGGTCGGGCATTCACTCCGTAGGCATAAAGATAATTAATAGCAGACGTTACCAGTAACGCCCCTATCTAAACTCACATTGAACCCTGTGTAACTGAGGGCTGGAGGGGCCAGGTGCACTCTATATAAGCCACCCCTCCTCTGGCATAGGGGTTGGCACCCCCTATAACTCTCACGCATAATCCAGTCAATAGGCCTCCGAGGCACCGAGGCGTAAGGCTGTTACCTCCTCCGAGAGGGACCTGAACTTGTAAAACTTGCGTGTACAACCTCGCCGTAGCTAGGGACTTGCCTCCTCCTACGTACCCCCTACTCTTACTATCAGACTCACTCCCACGACAGTTGGCTCCCACCGTGGAGCAGGCGTCTTAGCGACTTCCGGTGAGGTTGCAGCTTTTCTAATCCCCACCAACATGGTTTCCGGCGGTGGTTTGGCTTTGGGACACGAGATCCATCTCGGTGCGCTCGTATTCATCGCTGATGACTCCGCCTGGCTCCAAGAAGCCCCCCTCGACGTCGAGGCCCTTCCCATCTGCGGGACGGCGCACTTCTGCGCGAGCACCTGCGGCATCCTGATGCGGCAACCGTTGACCCAGTATCGGTCGGCTCCCCCAGCGTCCACGCTCCCCGCTGTACGCTATCGCAAGCGATCTGGTCGACCACGGCTCCAACGGTGGGTGAAGCATGCGATGGCTCGCCAGTCGACCACCTCTCAAGTCACGACAATGGAGACCGACGAATCTCTATATGAGCCATTTGATCTGTCAACTGGTTCCGCGGACACAATTTCCGAGTGCGGAAGCAGCGACCCTGGGGCGGAAGTCCTCATGGTTGACTCTTGTCGCAGCCCACCTGGGTTCCGTCGCGGCGGCGGCAATGGTGGCGGCAACGATGACGGCCCGTCGTACGGTCATGACGAATATCATCCCCAATCCCTCACTTTGGAGCAGAGGGAAGAGCTGCATCGCTGCACCGTGGAGGCGCTCCAGACCCCATCATTGGGGAGACCTCCGAGGCTCAGGCCTTGGAGGCTGCGCGCCTGACCACCTTGGCTGAGTGCGTGATACGTCTCTGTCGTGTCTATAATTTTTTTATTGTTCCATGCCAATATTATACAACTTCCATATACTTTTGGCAACTTTTTATACTATTTTTGGGGACTAACATATTGATCCAGTGCCCAGTGCCAGTTCCTATTCATTGCTTGTTTTTTTGTTTCGTATAAAATCCATATCAAATGGAGTCCAAACAGGATAAAAACTTACGGAGATTTTTTTGGAATATATGTGATTTTTGGGAAGAAGAATCAACGCGAGACGATGCCCGAGGGGGCCATGAGGCAGGGGGTGCGCCCCTGACCCTCGTGGCCACTCCGTAAGGCGGTTGGTTCCCTTCTTTCGCCGCAAGAAATCCAATATCCGGATAGAAATCATGTTAAAATTTCAGCCCAATCGGAGTTACATATCTCCGGGAATATAAGAAACGGTGAAAGGCCAGAATCTGGAACACAAAAACAGAGAGAGACAGAGAGACAGATCCGATCTTGGAGGGGCTCTCGCCCCTCCCACGCCATGGAGGCCATGGACCAGAGGGTAAACCCTTCTCCCATCTAGGGAGAAGGTCAAGGAAGAAGAAGAAGGGGGGCTCTCTCCCCCTCTCTCCCGGTGGCGCAAAACACCGCCGGGGCCATCATCATCACCGCAATCTACACCAACACCTCCATCATCTTCACCAACATCTTCATCACCTTCCCCCATCTATCTATAGTGGTCCACTCTCCCGCAACCCACTGTACCCTCTACTTGAACATGGTGCTTTATGCTTCATATTATTATCCAATGATTTGTAGCCATCCTATGATGTCTGAGTAGATTTTCGCTGTCCTATCGGTAATTGGTGAATTGCTATGATTGGTTTAATTTGCTTGTGGTTATGTTGCCATCCTTTGGTGCCCATCATATGAGCGCGCGCGTGGATCACACCATAGGGTTAGTTGTATGTTGATAGGACTATGTATTGGACGGCAAGAGTGACAGAAGCTTCAACCTAGCATAGAAATTGATGCATACAGGATTGAAGGAGGACCAATATATATTAATGCTATGGTTGGGTTTTAACTTAATGAACGTTAGTAGTTGTGGATGCTTGCTAATAGTTCCAATCATAAGTTCATAGAATTCCAAGTCAGGGATGACATGCTAGCAGTGGCCTCTCCCACATAAAACTTGCTACCGGTCTAGTAAAGTAGTCAATTGCTTAGGGACAATGTCGCAACTCCTACCAGCACTTTTCCACACTCGCTATACTAACTTTATTGCTTCTTTACCTAAAACAGCCTGTAGTTTTTATTTACGTGCTCTTTATATTCTTGCAAACCTATCCCATTACATCTACAAAGTACTTCTAGTTTTATACTTGTTCTAGGTAAAGAGAACGTCAAGCGTGCGTAGAGTTGTATCGGTGGTCGATAAAACTTGAGGGAATATTTGTTCTACCTTTAGCTCCTCGTTGGGTTCGACACTCTTACTTATCGAAAGAGGCTACAATTTATCCCCTATACTTGTGGGTTATCAAGACCTTTTTCTGGCGTCGTTGCCGGGGAGCAATAGCGTGGGGTGAATATTCTCGTGTGTGCTTGTTTGCTTTATCACTAAGTAATTTTTATTTGCTATTCTAAGTCATTCTATATCTTTAGTTATGGATATGGAACACGAAATACCAACAAAATTAGGTTTACTTGCTACTCATGGAGATAGGGAACCTCCTAAAACCCTCAATGCTCATTATGTGAAAGATATTATGCACTACTTTAATAATCCTGAGAAAACCCCGTTCAATTATGTAATGGGTGACACGTTGGATCAACGTGAATACTTTAGGGACAAAAAGGGAAACTATTATGGGATCAAATTTATATGTTGCGTTGGTATGCTCGGCAACTATGCTTGAGAAATGATTATACTTGTTGCTCTAGGATGAAGGCTCCACACCGTCCCTTTTCATGCAAATTTAATTATAATGGAATCATATTTTCGTATGCTAAGGGTGTTTATAATTACTATGATGTTCAACAAATTGAAGAATTTGTTGCTTTTAAGGGTGCTTATGAAATCGCTTCTTTGATTGGAAAGTATGATGCTATTCTTTACAAATCTAATTTTTTCCATACTTAAATATTGTTATGATAATTATGCATCTAATGCCTATGTTAAACCATATATTGAGGACTCCTCCGCTGTCCAAGAAGCGACTAATATTTTGCAGGAGTCTACGGAAGAAGGAATTGATGAAACTGTGGGCTCATTGGATGAAAAAGATGATGAGGAGAGCGCAGAACAAAAGGAGGAAGAGCGGATTAACAACCCATGCCCACCTTCTAATGAGAGTAACTCTTCAACTCATACATTGTTTAATTTCCCTCCGTGCTTACCAAAGGATGATTGCTATGATGATTGTTATGATCCCGTTGATTCTTTTGAAATATCCCTTTTTGATGATGCTTGCTATGCTTGTGGCCAAGATGCCAATATGAATTATGCTTATGGAGATGAACTTGCTATAGTTCCTTTTGTTAAATATGAAATTGTTGCTATTGCACCCACGCATGATAGTCCTATTATCTTTTTGAATTCTCCCAACTACACTATATCGAAGAAGTTTGCCCTTATTAAGGATTATATTGATGGGTTGCGTTTTATTACTACACATGATGATTTTGATAAATATAATATGCATGTGCTTGCTACTCCTACTTGCAATTATTATGAGAGAGGAACTACATCTCTGCCTCTCCATGTTTCCAATATGATAAAATTGCAAGAAACTATTTATACTATGCATTGGCCTTTACTAGGTGTGCATGAATTGTTCTTTTATGACATGCCGATGCATAGGAAGAGAGTTAGACTTCGTTGTTGCATGATATATGTTAATTTGTGCTCACTACTAAATCACAAATCATTGTTAATTAAAATTGTCTTTGATATACCTGGGGATCCGGGTGGATCCATTACTTGAGCACTATATGCCTAGCTTAATGGCTTTAAAGAAAGCGCTGTTAGGGAGACAACCCGGAAGTTTTAGAGAGTCATTTATTTCTATTGTGTGCTTTCATAACGTTTAAAAACAAGAATAATGTGCCAAGATTTTCCTTTAGGATGTTTACATTGCTTGTTGGTATGTGCGGTGCAAGACAGAAACTTTGGCTGTAGTGGGCGATTTTACATTTTTTACTGGAATGCCAAACGGTTCTGAAACTTTTTGTACTGTCTTTCTATAGAATTTTTTTACTATTTTTCAGTATTTTTGGACTACCAAAAGTATGGTGAATGTTCAGATTACTACAGACTGTCCTGTTTAAGACATATTCTGTTTTTGATGCATAGTTTGCTTGTTTTGATGAAACTATCAATTTCTATCAGTGGATTAAGCCATGGAAAAGTTATATTACAGTAGCTACAGTGCAAAAACAAAATATGAATTGGTTTGCAACAGTACTTAGAGTAGGGATTTGCTTTATTATACTAATGGATCTTGCCGAGCTTTCTATTGAGTGTTGTGTGGATGAAGTGATCAAAAATCAAGGAGGTCTCGATATGAGGAGAAGGAGGAGAGGCAAGAACTCAAGATTGGGGATGCCCAAGGCACCCCAAGTAAATATTTAAGGAGACTCAAGCGTCTAAGCTTGGGGATACCCCGGAAGGCATCCCATCTTTCTTCAACAAGTATCGGTATGTTTTCAGATTCGTTTCGTTCATGCGGTATGTGCAAAACTTGGAGCGTCTTTTGCATTTAGTTTTCACTTTTATTTGATGCACCATGCTGGTACGAGATAGTCCATGGTTGATTTATAGAATGCTCTTTGCACTTCACTTATATCTTGAGTATGGTTTATAGAATGCTTCATGTGCTTCACTTATATCATTCGAAGTTTGAATTGCCTGTTTCCCTACACATCAAAAACTGCCATTTGTAGAATGCTCTTTTGCTTCACTTATATTTGTTAGAGCGTAGGCATATCTTTTGTAGAAAGAATTAAACTCTCTTGCTTCACTTATATCTATTTAGAGAGATAACAGGAATTGGTCATTCACATGGTTAGTCATAAAATCCTACATAAAACTTGTAGATCACTGAATATGATATGTTTGATTCCTTGCAATAGTTTTGCGATATAAAGATGGTGATATTAGAGTCATGACAGTGGGTAGTTGTGGATTGTAGAAATACTTGTGTTGAAGTTTGTGATTCCCGTAGCATGCATGTATGGTGAACCGTTATGTAACGAAGTTGGAGCATGGGGTATTTATTGATTGTCTTCCTTATGAGTGGCGGTCGGGGATGAGCGATGGTCTTTTCCTACCAATCTATCCCCCTAGGAGCATGCGCATAGTACCTTGTTTCAATGACTAATAGATTTTTGCAATAAGTATGTGAGTTCTTTATGACTAATGTTGAGTCCATGGATTATACGCACTCTCACCCTTCCATCGTTGCTAGCCTCTTCGGTACCGTGCATTGCCCTTTCTCACCTCGAGAGTTGATGCAAACTTCGCCGGCGCATCCAAACCCCGTGATATGTGTCGGGTTTCGTAGTAATTTCAAAAAAATTCCTACGCACACGCAAGATCATGGTGATGCATAGCAACGAGAGGGGGAGAGTGTGATCTACGTACCCTTAGATCGACAACCGAAGCGTTAACTTGGTTGATGTAGTCGTACGTCTCCACGGCCCGACCGATCAAGCACCGAAACTACGGCACCTCCGAGTTCTAGCACACGTTCAGCTCGATGACGATCCCCGGACTCCGATCCAGCAAAGTGTCGGGGAAGAGTTCCGTCAGCACAACGGCGTGGTGACGATCTTGATGTTCTACTGTCGCAGGGCATCGCCTAAGCACTACTACAATATTATCGAGGACTATGGTGGAAGGGGGCACCGCACACGGCTAAGAATATGATCACATGGATCAACTTGTGTCTCTAGGGGTGCCCCTTGCCTCCGTATATAAAGGCTCAAAGGGGGGGGGCTGGCCGGCCAAGAGGAGGCGCGCCAGGAGGAGTCCTACTCCCTCCGGGAGTAGGACTCCCCCCCTTTCCTAGTTGGAATAGGATTCTGTTGGGTTTCGTAGTAATTTCAAAAAATTTCCTACGCACACGCAAGATCATGGTGATGCATAGCAAGGAGAGGGGGAGTATGATCTACATACCTAGTAGATCGACAACGGAAGCGTTTGGTTGATGTAGTCATACGTCTCCACGATCCGAGCACCGAAACTACGGTACCTCCGAGTTCTAGCACACGTTCAGCTCGATGACGATCCCCGGACTCCGATCCAGCAAAGTGTCGGGGAAGAGTTTCGTCAGCACGACGGCGTGGTGACGATCTTGATGTACTACCGCTGCAGGGCTTCGCCTAAGCACCGCTACAATATTAACGAGGACTATGTTGGCTGGGGGCGCCGCACACGGCTAAGGAATAGATCACGTGGATCAACTTGTGTGTCTTTGGGGTGCCCCTACCTCCGTATATAAAGGACTAGAGGGGGGAGGCCGGCCGGCCATGAGGGGCGCGCCAGGAGGAGTCCTACTCCCTCCGGGAGTAGGACTTCTCCCCCAATCCTAGTTGGAATAGGATTCATGAGGTGGAAAAGAGAGAGAGAGAGAGAAGGATGAGGGCGCCGGCCCCCTCTCTCCTTGTCCTATTCGGACTCGGGGGCAGGGGCGCGCAGCCCAAGCCCTGGCTGCCTCTCCTCTTCTTCCACTATGGCCCATCAAGGCCCATATAGCTCCCGGGGGGTTCCGGTAACCTCCCGGTACTCCGGTAAAATCCCGATTTCACCCGGAACACTTCCGATATCCAAACATAGGCTTCCAATATATCAATCTTTACGTCTCGACAATTTCGAGACTCCTCGTCATGTCCGTGATCACATCTGGGACTCCGAACAACCTTCGGTACATCAAAATGCATAAACTCATAATATAACTGTCATCATAACCTTAAGCGTCCGGACCCTACGGGTTCTAGAACAATGTAGACATGACCGAGACATGTCTCTGGTCAATAACCAATAGCGGAACCTGGATGCTCATATTGGCTCCTACATATTCTACGAAGATCTTTATCGGTCAGACTGCATAACAACATACGTTGTTCCCTTTGTCATCGGTATGTTACTTGCCCGAGATTCGATCGTCGGTATTCCAAATACCTAGTTCAATCTTGTTACCGGCAAGTCTCTTTACTCGTTCTGTAATACATCATCCCGCAACTAACTTCATTAGTTGCAATGCTTGCAAGGCTTAAGTGATGTGCATTACCGAGAGGGCCCGGAGATACCTCTCCGACAATCGGAGTGAAAAAACCTAATCTCGAAATACGTCAACCCAACATGTACCTTTGGAGACACCTGTAGTACTCCTTTATAATCACCCAGTTACGTTGTGACGTTTGGTAGCACCCAAAGTGTTCCTCCGGTAAACGGGAGTTGCATAATCTCATAGTTATAGGAACATGTATAAGTCATGAAGAAAGCAATAGCAACATACTAAACGATCGGGTGCTAAGCTAATGGAATGGGTCATGTCAATCAGATCATTCACTTAATGATGTGATCCCGTTAATCAAATAACAACTACTTGTTCATGGTTAGGAAACAAAACCATCTTTGATTAACGAGCTAGTCAAGTAGAGGCATACTAGTGACACTTTGTTTGTCTATGTATTCACACATGTATTATGTTTCTGGTTAATACAATTCTAGCATGAATAATAAACATTTTTCATGATATAAGGAAATAAATAATAACTTTATTATTGCCTCTAGGGCATATTTCCTTCAGTCTCCCACTTGCACTAGAGTCAATAATCCAGATTACACAGTAATGATTCTAACACCCATGGAGCCTTGGTGCTGATCATGTTTTGCTCGTGGAAGAGGCTTAGTCAACGGGTCTGCAACATTCAGATCCGTATGTATCTTGCAAATCTCTATGTCTCCCACCTGGACTAGATCCCGGATGGAATTGAAGCGTCTCTTGATGTGCTTAGTTCTCTTGTGAAATCTGGATTCCTTTGCCAAGGCAATTGCACCAGTATTGTCACACAAGATTTTCATTGGACCCGATGCACTAGGTATGACACCTAGATCGGATATGAACTCCTTCATCCAGACTCCTTCATTTGCTGCTTCCGAAGCAGCTATGTACTCCGCTTCACATGTAGATCCCGCTACAACTCTTTGTTTAGAACTGCACCAACTTACAGCCCCACCGTTTAATGTAAACACGTATCCGGTTTGCGATTTAGAATCGTCCGGATCAGTGTCAAAGCTTGCATCAACGTAACCTTTTACGATGAGCTCTTTTTCACCTCCATATACGAGAAGCATATCCTTAGTCCTTTTCAGGTATTTCAGGATGTTCTTGACCGCTGTCCAGTGATCCACTCCTGGATTACTTTGGTACCTCCCTGCTAGACTTATAGCAAGGCACACATCAGGTCTGGTACAGAGCATTGCATACATGATAGAGCCTATGGCTGAAGCATAGGGAACATCTTTCATTTTCTCTCTATCTTCTGCAGTGGTCGGGCATTGAGTCTGACTCAACTTCACACCTTGTAACACAGGCAAGAACCCTTTCTTTGCTTGATCCATTTTGAACTTCTTCAAAACTTTGTCAAGGTATGTGGTTTGTGAAAGTCCATTTAAGTGTCTTGATCTATCTCTATAGATCTTAATGCCTAATATGTAAGCAGCTTCACCGAGGTCTTTCATTGAAAAACTCTTATTCAAGTATCCCTTTATGCTATCCAGATATTCTACATCATTTCCAATTAGTAATATGTCATCCACATATAATATCAGAAATGCTATAGAGCTCCCACTCACTTTCTTGTAAATACAGGCTTCTCCAAAAGTCTGTATAAAACCAAATGCTTTGATCACACTATCAAAACGTTTATTCCAACTCCGAGAGGCTTGCACCAGTCCATAAATGGATCGCTGGAGCTTGCACACTTTGTTAGCTCCCTTTGGATCGACAAAACCTTCTGGTTGCATCATATACAACTCTTCTTCTAGAAATCCATTCAGGAATGCAGTTTTGACATCCATCTGCCAAATTTCATAATCATAAAATGCGGCAATTGCTAACATGATTCGGACAGACTTAAGCATCGCTACGGGTGAGAAGGTCTCATCGTAGTCAATCCCTTGAACTTGCCGAAAACCTTTTGCGACAAGTCGAGCTTTGTAGACAGTAATATTACCGTCAGCGTCAGTCTTCTTCTTGAAGATCCATTTATTCTCAATTGCTTGTCGATCATCGGGCAAGTCAACCAAAGTCCATACTTTGTTCTCATACATGGATCCCATCTCAGATTTCATGGCTTCAAGCCACTTTGCGGAATCTGGGCTCACCATCGCTTCTTCATAGTTCGTAGGTTCATCATGATCTAGTAGCATGACTTCCAGAACGGGATTACCGTACCACTCTGGCGCGGATCTTACTCTGGTTGATCTACGAGGTTCAGTAGTATCTTGTTCTGAAGTTTCATGATCATTATCATTAGCTTCCTCACTAATTGGTGTAGGTGTCACAGAAACAGTTTTCTGTGATGTACTATTTTCCAATAAGGGAGCAGGTACAGTTACCTCGTCAAGTTCTACTTTCCTCCCACTCACTTTTTTCGAGAGAAACTCCTTCTCTAGAAAGTTTCCGAATTTAGCAACAAAAGTCTTGCCTTCGGATCTGTTATAGAAGGTGTATCCAATAGTATCCTTTGGATATCCTATGAAGACACATTTCTCCGATTTGGGTTCGAGCTTATCAGGTTGAAGCTTTTTCACATAAGCATCGCAGCCCCAAACTTTCAGAAACGACAACTTTGGTTTCTTGCCAAACCACAGTTCATAAGGCGCCGTCTCAACGGATTTTGATGGTGCCCTATTTAACGTGAATGCGGCCGTCTCTAGAGCGTATCCCCAAAATGATAGCGGTAAATCAGTAAGAGACATCATAGATCGCACCATATCCAGTAAAGTACGATTATGACGTTCGGACACACCATTACGCTGTGGTGTTCCGGGTGGCGTGAGTTGCGAAACTATTCCACAATTTTTCAAATGTACACCAAACTCGTAACTCAAATATTCTCCTCCACGATCAGATCGTAGAAACTTTATTTTCTTATTACGATGATTTTCAACTTCACTCTGAAATTCCTTGAACTTTTCAAATTTTTCAGACTTATGTTTCATTAAGTAGATATACCCATATCTGCTTAAATCATCTGTGAAGGTGAGAAAATAACGATATCCGCCACGAGCCTCAATATTCATCGGACCACATACATCTGTATGTATGATTTCCAACAAATCTGTTGCTCTCTCCATAGTACCGGAGAACGGTGTTTTAGTCATCTTGCCCAAGAGGCACGGTTTGCAAGTACCAAGTGATTCATAATCAAGTGGTTCCAAAAGTCCATCAGTATGGAGTTTCTTCATGCGCTTTACACCGATATGACCTAAACCGCAGTGCCACAAATAAGTTGTACTATCATTATTAACTCTGCATCTTTTGGCTTCAACATTATGAATATGTGTGTTACTACTATCGAGATTCAACAAGAATAGACCACTCTTCAAGGGTGCATGACCATAAAAGATATTACTCATATAAATAGAACAACCATTATTCTCTGATTTAAATGAATAACCGTCTCGCATCAAACAAGATCCAGAAATAATGTTCATGCTTAACGCTGGCACCAAATAACAATTATTTAGGTCTAATATTAATCCCGAAGGTAGATGTAGAGGTAGCGTGCCGACTGTGATCACATCGACTTTGGAACCGTTTCCCACGCGCATCGTCACCTCGTCCTTAACCAGTCTTCGCTTGATCCGTAGTCCCTGTTTCGAGTTGAAAATATTAGCAATAGAACCAGTATCAAATACCCAGGTGCTACTGCGAGCATTGGTAAGGTACACATCAATAACATGTATATCACATATACCTTTGTTCACCTTGCCATCCTTCTTATCCGCCAAATACTTGGGGTAGTTCCGCTTCCAGTGACCAGTCTGCTTGCAATAGAAGCACTCAATTTCAGGCTTAGGTCCAGGTTTGGGTTTCTTCTCTTGAGTAGCAACTTGCTTACCGTTCTTTTTGAAGTTCCCCTTCTTCTTTCCTTTGCCCTTTTTCTTGAAACAAGTGGTCTTGTTGACCATCAACACTTGATGCTCCTTCTTGATTTCTACCTCCACAGCTTTCAGCATTGCGAAGAGCTCGGGAATAGTCTTATTCATCCCTTGCATATTATAGTTCATCACGAAGCTCTTGTAGCTTGGTGGCAGTGATTGGAGAATTCTGTCAATGACGCAATCATCTGGAAGATTAACTCCCAATTGAATCAAGTTATTATTATACCCAGACATTTTGAGTATATGCTCACTAACAGAACTGTTCTCCTCCATCTTGCAGCTATAGAACTTATTGGAGACTTCATATCTCTCAATCCGGGCATTTGCTTGAAATATTAACTTCAACTCCTGGAACATCTCATATGCTGCATGACGTTCAAAACGTCGTTGAAGTCCCGATTCTAAGCCGTAAAGCATGGTACACTGAACTATCGAGTAGTCATCAGCTTTGCTCTGCCAGACGTTCATAACATCCGGCGTTGCTCCTGCAGCAGGTCTGGCACCCAGCGGTGCTTCCAGGACGTAATTCTTCTGTGCAGCAATGAGGATAATCCTCAAGTTACCGACCCAGTCCGTGTAATGGCTACCATCATCTTTCAACTTTGCTTTCTCAAGGAACGCATTAAAATTCAACGGAACAACAGCACGAGCCATCTATCTACAATCAAACATAAACAAGCAAGATACTAATCAGGTACTAAGTTTCATGATAAATTTAAGTTCAGTTAATTTACTTAAAGAACTCCCACTTAGATAGACATCCCTCTAATCCTCTAAGTGATTACGTGATCCAAATCAACTAAACCATGTCCGATCATCACGTGAGATGGAGTAGTTTCATTGGTGAACATCATTATGTTGATCATATCTACTATATGATTCACGCTCGACCTTTCGGTCTCCGTGTTCCGAGGCCATATCTGTATATGCTTGGCTCGTCAAGTATAACCTGAGTATTCTGCGTGTGCAACTGTTTTGCACCCGTTGTATTTGAACGTAGAACCTATCACACCCGATCATCACATGGTGTCTCAGCACGAAGAACTTTCGCAACGGTGCATACTCAGGGAGAACACTTCTTGATAATTAGTGAGAGATGATCTTATAATGCTACCGTCAATCAAAGCAAGATAAGATGCATAAAAGATAAATATCACATGCAATCAATATAAGTGATATGATATGGCCATCATCGTCTTGTGCTTGTGATCTTCATCTCCGAAGCACCGTCGTGATCACCATCGTCACCGGCGTGACACCTTGATCTCCATCGTAGCATCATTGTCGTCTCGCCAAGCTTGTGCTTCTACGACTATCGCTACCGTTTAGTGATAAATTAAAGCATTACATCACGATTGCATTGCATACAATAAAGCGACAACCATATGGCTCCTGCCAGTTGCCGATAACTCGGTTTCAAAACATGATCATCTCATACAATAAAATTCAGCATCATGTCTTGAACATATCACATCACAACATGCCCTGCAAAAACAAGTTAGACGTCCTCTACTTTGTTGTTGCAAGTTTTACGTGGCTGCTATGGGCTTAAGCAAGAACTAATCTTTCCTACGCATCAGAACCACAACGATAGTTTGTCAAGTTGGTGTTGTTTTAACCTTCGCAAGGACCGGGCGTAGCCACACTTGGTTCAACTAAAGTTGGAGAAACTGTCACCCACAAGCCACCTATGTGCAAAGCACGTCGGGAGAACCGGTCTCTCGTAAGCGTACGCGTAATGTCGGTCTGGGCTGCTTCATCCAACAATACCGCCGAACCAAAGTATGACATGCTGGTAAGCAGTATGACTTATATCGCCCACAACTCACTTGTGTTCTACTCGTGCATATAACATCAACATATAAAACCTAGGCTCGGATGCCACTGTTGGGTTTCGTAGTAATTTCAAAAAATTTCCTACGCACACGCAAGATCATGGTGATGCATAGCAACGAGAGGGGGAGTATGATCTACATACCTCATAGATCAACAACGGAAGCGTTTGGTTGATGTAGTCGTACGTCTCCACGATCCGACCGATCAAGCACCGAAACTACGGCACCTCCGAGTTCTAGCACACGTTCAGCTCGATGACGATCCCCGGACTCTGATCCAGCAAAGTGTCGGGGAAGAGTTTCGTCAGCACGACGGCGTGGTGACGATCTTGATGTACTACCGCTGCAGGGCTTCGCCTAAGCACCGCTACAATATTAACGAGGACTATGTTGGCTGGGGGCGCCGCACACGGCTAAGGAATAGATCACATGGATCAACTTGTGTGTCTTTGGGGTGCCCCTGCCTCCGTATATAAAGGACTAGAGGGGGGGAGGCCGGCCGGCCATGAGGGGCGCGCCAGGAGGAGTCCTACTTCCTCCGGGAGTAGGACTTCTCCCCCAATCCTAGTTGGAATAGGATTCATGAGGTGGAAAAGAGAGAGAGAGAAGGAGGAGGGCGCCGGCCCCCTCTCTCCTTGTCCTATTCGGACTAGGGGGGAGGGGCGCGCGGCACAAGCCCTGGCTGCCTCTCCTCTTCTTCCACTATGGCCCATTAAGGCCCATATAGCTCCCGGGGGGTTCCGGTAACCTCCCGGTACTCCGGTAAAATCCCGATTTCACCCGGAACACTTCCGATATCCAAACATAGGCTTCCAATATATCAATCTTTATGTCTCGACAATTTCGAGACTCCTCGTCATGTCCGTGATCACATCCAGGACTCTGAACTAACTTCGGTACATCAAAATGCATAAACTCATAATATAACTGTCATCGTAACCTTAAGCGTGCGGACCCTACGGGTTCGAGAACAATGTAGACATGACCGAGACACGTCTCCGGTCAATAACCAATAGCGGAACCTGGATGCTCATATTGGCTCCTACATATTCTACGAAGATCTTTATCGGTCAGACCGTATAACAACATACGTTGTTCCCTTTGTCATCGGTATGTTACTTGCCCGAGATTCGATCGTCGGTATTCCAAATACCTAGTTCAATCTCGTTACCGGCAAGTCTCTTTACTCGTTCTGTAATACATCATCCCGCAACTAACTTCATTAGTTGCAATGCTTGCAAGGCTTAAGTGATGTGCATTACCGAGAGGGCCCAGAGATACCTCTCCGACAATCGGAGTGACAAAACCTAATCTCGAAATACGCCAACCCAACATGTACCTTTGGAGACACCTGTAGTACTCCTTTATAATCACCCAGTTACGTTGTGACGTTTGGTAGCACCCAAAGTGTTCCTCCGGTAAACGGGAGTTGCATAATCTCATAGTTATAGGAACATGTATAAGTCATGAAGAAAGCAATAGCAACATACTAAACGATCGGGTGCTAAGCTAATGGAATGGGTCATGTCAATCAGATCATTCACTTAATGATGTGATCCCATTAATCAAATAACAACTAGTTGTTCATGGTTAGGAAACAAAACCATCTTCGATTAACAAGCTAGTCAAGTAGAGGCATACTAGTGACACTTTGTTTGTCTATGTATTCACACATGTATTATGTTTCCGGTTAATACAATTCTAGCATGAATAATAAACATTTATCATGATATAAGGAAATAAATAATAACTTTATTATTTCCTCTAGGGCATATTTCCTTCAGATTCACGGAGGGGGAAAAGAGGAGAGAGAGGAGGAAGGGGGGCCGGCCCCCACTCCTTGGCCTATTCGGACCAAGGGGGGGAAGGGGCGCGCGGCCCATCTATGGCCACCTCTCCTCTCTTCCACTAAGGCCCACTAAGGCCCATATACCTCCCAGGGGGTTCCGGTAACCTCCCGGTACTCCGGTAAAATCCCGATTTCACCCGGAACACTTCCGATATCCAAACATAGGCTTCCAATATATCAATCTTTATGTCTCGACCATTTTGAGACTCCTCGTCATGTCCGTGATCACATCCGGGACTCCGAACAAACTTCGGTACATCAAAATGTATAAACTCATAATATAACTGTGATCGTAACCTTAAGCGTGCGGACCCTACGGGTTCGAGAACAATGTAGACATGACCGAGATACGTCTCCGGTCAATAACCAATAGCGGAACCTGGATGCTCATATTGGCTCCTACATATTCTACGAAGATCTTTTATCGGTCAGACCGCATAACAACATACGTTGTTCCCTTTGTCACCGGTATGTTACTTGCCCGAGATTCGATCGTCGGTATCCCATACCTAGTTCAATCTCGTTACCGGCAAGTCTCTTTACTCGTTCCGTAATACATCATCCCGCAACTAACTCATTAGTTGCAATGCTTGCAAGGCTTCAGTGATGTGCATTACCAAGAGGGCCCAGAGATACCTCTCCAACAACCGGAGTGACAAATCCTAATCTCGAAATACGCCAACCCAACATGTACCTTTGGAGACACCTGTAGAGCACCTTTATAATCACCCAGTTACGTTGTGACGTTTGGTAGCACACAAAGTGTTCCTCCGGCAAACGGGAGTTGCATAATCTCATAGTCATAGGAACATGTATAAGTCATGAAGAAAGCAATAGCAACATACTAAACGATCGGGTGCTAAGCTAATGGAATGGGTCATGTCAATCAGATCATTCAACTAATGATGTGATCCCGTTAATCAAATGACAACTCTTTGTCCATGGTTAGGAAACATAACCATCTTTGATTAATGAGCTAGTCAGGTAGAGGCATACTAGTGACACTCTGTTTGTCTATGTATTCACACATGTATTATGTTTCCGGTTAATACAATTCTAGCATGAATAATAAACATTTATCATGATATAAGGAAATAAATAATAACTTTATTATTGCCTCTAGGGCATATTTCCTTCAGTCTCCCACTTGCACTAGAGTCAATAATCTAGATCACACAGTAATGATTCTAACACCCATGGAGCCTTGGTGCTGATCATGTTTTGCTCGTGGAAGAGGCTTAGTCAATGGGTCTGCTACATTTAGATCCGTATGTATCTTGCAAATCTCTATGTCTCCCACCTGGACTAGATCCCGGATGGAATTGAAGCGTCTTTTGATGTGCTTGGTTCTTTTGTGAAATCTAGATTCCTTCGCTAAGGCAATTGCACCAGTATTGTCACAAAAGATTTTCATTGGACCCGAGGCACTAGGTATGACACCTAGATCGGATATGAACTCCTTCATCCAGAATCCTTTGTTTGCTGCTTCCAAAGCAGCTATGTACTCCGCTTCACATGTAGATCCCGCCACAACGCTTTGTTTAGAACTGCACCAACTTACAGCTCCACCGTTTAATGTAAACACGTATCCGGTTTGCGATTTAGAATCGTCCGGATCAGTGTCAAAGCTTGCATCAACGTAACCGTTTACGATGAGCTCTTTGTCACCTCCATATACGCGAAACATATCCTTAGTCCTTTTAAGGTACTTCAGGATGTTCTTGACCGCTGTCCAGTGATCCACTCCTGGATTACTTTGGTACCTCCCTGCTAGACTTATAGCAAGGCACACATCAGGTCTGGTACAGAGCATTGCATACATGATAGAGCCTATGGCTGAAGCATAGGGAACATCTTTCATTTTCTCTCTATCTTCTGCAGTGGTCGGGCATTGAGTCTGACTCAACTTCACACCTTGTAACACAGGCAAGAACCCTTTCTTTGCTTGATCCATTTTGAACTTCTTCAAAACTTTGTCAAGGTATGTGCTTTGTGAAAGTCCAATTAAGCGTCTTGATCTATCTCTATAGATCTTAATGCCTAATATGTAAGTAGCTTCACCGAGGTCTTTCATTGAAAAACTCTTATTCAAGTATCCCTTTATGCTATCCAGAAATTCTATATCATTTCCAATCAGTAGTATGTCATCCACATATAATATCAGAAATGCTACAGAGCTCCCACTCACTTTCTTGTAAATACAGGCTTTTCCGAAAGTCTGTATAAAACCAAATGCTTTGATCACACTATCAAAGCGTTTATTCCAACTCCGAGAGGCTTGCACTAGTCCATAAATGGATAGCTGGAGCTTGCACACTTTGTTAGCTCCCTTTGGATCGACAAAACCCTCTGGTTGCATCATATACAACTCTTCTTCCAGAAATCCATTTAGGAATGCAGTTTTGACATCCATCTGCCAAATTTCATAATCATAAAATGCGGCAATTGCTAACATGATTCGGACAGACTTAAGCATCTCTACGGGTGAGAAGGTCTCAACGTAGTCAATCCCTTGAACTTGCCGAAACCCTTTTGCGACAAGTCGAGCTTTGTAGACAGTAATATTACCGTCGGTGTCAGTCTTCTTCTTGAAGATCCATTTATTCTCTATTGCTTCCCGATCATTGGGCAAGTCAACCAAAGTCCACACTTTGTTCTCATACATGGATCCCATCTCAGATTTCATGGCTTCAAGCCATTTTGCGGAATCTGGGCTCACCATCGCTTCTTCATAGTTCGTAGGTTCATCATGATCTAGCAGCATGACTTCCAGAATAGGATTACCGTACCACTCTGGCGCGGATCTCACTCTGGTTGATCTACGAGGTTCAGTAGTATCTTGTCCTGAAGTTTCATGATCATTATCATTAGCTTCCTCACTAATTGGTGTAGGTGTCACAGAAACAGTTTTCTGTGATGCACTACTTTCCAATAAGGGAGCAGGTACAGTTACCTCGTCAAGTTCTACTTTCCTTCCACTCACTTCTTTCGAGAGAAACTCCTTCTCCAGAAAGTTTCCGAACTTAGCAACAAAAGTCTTGCCTTCGGATCTGTGATAGAAGGTGTATCCAATAGTATCCTTTGGATATCCTATGAAGACACATTTCTCCGATTTGGGTTTGAGCTTATCAGGTTGAAGCTTTTTCACATAAGCATCGCAGCCCCAAACTTTCAGAAACGACTGGTTTCTTGCCAAACCATAGTTCATAAGGCGTCGTCTCAACGGATTCTGATGGTGCCCTATTTAACGTGAATGCGGCCGTCTCCAAAGCATAACCCCAAAACGATAGTGGTAAATCAGTAAGAGACATCATAGATCGCACCATATCTAGTAAAGTACGATTACGACGTTCGAACACACCATTAAGCTGTGGTGTTCCGAGTGGCGTGAGTTGCAAAACTATTCCGCATTGTTTCAAATGTACACCAAACTCGTAACTCAAATATTCTCCTCCACGATCAGATCGTAGAAACTTTATTTTCTTGTTAAGATGATTTTCAACTTCACTCTGAAATTCTTTGAACTTTTCAAATGTTTCAGACTTATGTTTCATTAAGTAGATATACCCATATCTGCTTAAGTCATCTGTGAAGGTGAGAAAATAACGATATCCACCACGAGCCTCAATATTCATCGGACCACATACATCTGTATGTATGATTTCCAACAAATCTGTTGCTCTCTCCATAGTACCGGAGAACGGCGTTTTAGTCATCTTGCCCATGAGGCACGGTTCGCAAGTACCAAGTGATTCATAATCAAGTGGTTCCAAAAGTCCATCAGTATGGAGTTTCTTCATGCGCTTTACACCGATATGACCTAAACGGCAGTGCCACAAATAAGTTGCACTATCATTATCAACTCTGCATCTTTTGGCTTCAACATTATGAATATGTGTGTTACTACTATCGAGATTCAATAAGAATAGACCACTCTTCAAGGGTGCATGACCATAAAAGATATTACTCATATAAATAGAACAACCAGTATTCTCTGATTTAAATGAATAACCGTCTCGCATCAAACAAGATCCAGATATAATGTTCATGCTTAACGCTGGCACCAAGTAACAATTATTTAGGTCTAATATTAATCCCGAAGGTAGATGTACAGGTAGCGTGCCGACCGCGATCACATCGACTTTGGAACCGTTTCCCACACGCATCGTCACCTCGTCCTTAGCCAATCTTCGCTTAATCCGTAGTCCCTGTTTCGAGTTGCAAATATTAGCAACAGAACCAGTATCAAATACCTAGGTGCTACTGCGAGCATTAGTAAGGTACACATCAATAACATGTATATCACATATACCTTTGTTCACCTTGCCATCCTTCTTATCCGCCAAATACTTGGGGCAGTTCCGCTTCCAGTGACCAGTCTGCTTGCAGTAGAAGCACTCAGTTTCAGGCTAAGGTCCGGACTTGGGTTTCTTCTCTCGAGCAGCAACTTGCTTGCTGTTCTTCTTGAAGTTCCCCTTCTTCTTCCCTTTGCCCTTTTTCTTGAGACTAGTGGTCTTTTTGACCATCAACACTTGATGCTCCTTCTTGATTTCTACCTCCGCAGCTTTCAGCATTGCGAAGAGCTCGGGAATAGTCTTATTCATCCCTTGCATATTATAGTTCATCACGAAGCTCTTGTAGCTTGGTGGAAGTGACTGGAGAATTCTGTCAATGACGCTATCATCCGGAAGATTAACTCCCAGTTGAATCAAGTGATTACAATACCCAGACATCTTGAGTATATGCTCACTGACAGAACTGTTCTCCTCCATCTTGCAGCTATAGAACTTATTGGAGACTTCATATCTCTCAATCCGGGCATTTGCTTGAAATATTAACTTCAACTCCTGGAACATCTCATATGCCCCAATGACGTTCAAAACGTCGTTGAAGTCCTGGTTCTAAGCCGTAAAGCATGGCACATTGAACTATTGAGTAGTCATCATCTTTGCTTTGCCAGACGTTCATAACATCTGGTGTTGCTCCAGCAGCAGGCCTGGCACCCAGCGGTGCTTCCAGGACGTAATTCTTCTATGCAGCAATGAGGATAATCCTCAATTTATGGACCCAGTCCGTGTAATTGCTACCATCATCTTTCAACTTTGCTTTCTCAAGGAACGCATTAAAATTCAATGGAACAACAGCACGGGCCATCTATCTACAATCAAACATACATAAGCAAGATACTATCAGGTACTAAGTTCATGATAAATTTAGGTTCAATTAATCATATTACTTAAAGAACTCCCACTTAGATAGATATCCCTCTAATCCTCTAAGTGATTACGTGATCCAAATCAACTAAACCATGTCTGATCATCACGTGAGATGGAGTAGTTTCATTGGTGAACATCACTATGTTGATCATATCTACTATATGATTGACGCTCGACCTTTCGATCTCCGTGTTCCGAGGCCATATCTGTATATGCTTGGCTCGTCAAGTATAACCTGAGTATTCTGCGTGTGCAACTGTTTTGCACCCGTTGTATTTGAACGTAGAGCCCATCACACCCGATCATCACGTGGTGTCTCAGCACGAAGAACTTTCGCAACGGTGCATACTCAGGGAGAACACTTCTTGATAATTAGTGAGAGATCATCTTATAATGCTACCGTCAATCAAAGCAATATAAGATGCATAAAAGATAAACATCACATGCAATCAATATAAGTGATATGATATGGCCATCATCATCTTGTGCTTGTGATCTCCATCCTCGAAGGACCGTCGTGATCACCATCGTCACCGGCGCGACACCTTGATCTCCATCGTAGCATCGTTGTCGTCTCGCCAATCTTATGCTTCCACGACTATCGCTACCGTTTAGTGATAAAGTAAAGCATTACAGCGCGATTGCATTGCATACAATAAAGCGACTACCATATGGCTCCTGCCAGTTGCCGATAACTCGGTTACAAAACATGATCATCTCATACAATAAAATTCAGCATCATGTCTTGAACATATCACATCACAACATGCCCTGCAAAAACAAGTTAGACGTCCTCTACTTTGTTGTTGCAAGTTTTACGTGGCTGCTACGGGCTTAAGCAAGAACCAATCTTACCTACGCATCAAAACCACAACGATAGTTTGTCAAGTTGGTGCTGTTTTAACCTTCGCAAGGACCGGGCGTAGCCACACTCGGTTCAACTAAAGTTGGAGAAACTGTCACCCGCTAGCCACCTTTGTGCAAAGCACGTCGGGAGAACCGGTCTCGCGTAAGCGTATGCATAATGTCGGTCCGGGCTGCTTCGTCCAACAATACCGCCGAACCAAAGTATGACATGCTGGTAAGCAGTATGACTTATATCGCCCACAACTCACTTGTGTTCTACTCGTGCATATAACATCAACACATAAAACCTAGGCTCGGATGCCACTGTCGGGTTTCGTAGTAATTTCAAAAAATTTCCTACGCACACGCAAGATCATGGTGATGCATAGCAACGAGAGGGGGAGAGTGTGATCTATGTACCCTTGTAGATCGACAACGGAAGCGTTAACTTGGTTGATGTAGTCGTACGTCTCCATGGCCCGACTGATCAAGCACCGAAACTATGGCACCTCCGAGTTCTAGCACACGTTCAGCTCGATGACGATCCCCGGACTCCGATCCAGCAAAGTGTCGGGGAAGAGTTCCGTCAGCACCACGGCGTGGTGATGATCTTGATGTTCTACTGTCGCAGGGCTTCGCCTAAGCACCGCTACAATATTATCGAGGACTATGGTGGAAGGGGGCACCGCACACGGCTAAGAATATGATCACGTGGATCAACTTGTGTCTCTAGGGGTGCCCCTTGCCTCCGTATATAAAGGCTCAAAGGGGGGGGGGGGCTGGCCGGCCAAGAGGAGGCGCGCCAGGAGGAGTCCTACTCCCTCCGGGAGTAGGACTCCCCCCCTTTCCTAGTTGGAATAGGATTCTGTTGGGTTTCGTAGTAATTTCAAAAAATTTCCTACGCACACGCAAGATCATGGTGATGCATAGCAAGGAGAGGGGGAGTATGATCTACATACCTAGTAGATCGACTACGGAAGCGTTTGGTTGATGTAGTCATACGTCTCCACGATCCTAGCACCGAAACTACGGCACCTCCGAGTTCTAGCACACGTTCAGCTCGATGACGATCCCCGGACTCTGATCCAGCAAAGTGTCGGGGAAGAGTTTCGTCAGCACGACGGCGTGGTGACGATCTTGATGTACTACCGCTGCAGGGCTTCGCCTAAGCACCGCTACAATATTAACGAGGACTATGTTGGCTGGGGGCGCCGCACACGGCTAAGGAATAGATCACATGGATCAACTTGTGTGTCTTTGGGGTGCCCCTGCCTCCGTATATAAAGGACTAGAGGGGGGGAGGCCGGCCGGCCATGAGGGGCGCGCCAGGAGGAGTCCTACTTCCTCCGGGAGTAGGACTTCTCCCCCAATCCTAGTTGGAATAGGATTCATGAGGTGGAAAAGAGAGAGAGAGAGAGGAGGGCGCCGGCCCCCTCTCTCCTTGTCCTATTCGGACTAGGGGGGAGGGGCGCGCGGCCCAAGCCCTGGCTGCCTCTCCTCTTCTTCCACTATGGCCCATTAAGGCCCATATAGCTCCCGGGGGGTTCCGGTAACCTCCCGGTACTCCGGTAAAATCCCGATTTCACCCGGAACACTTCCGATATCCAACATAGGCTTCCAATATATCAATCTTTATGTCTCGACCATTTCGAGACTCCTCGTCATGTCCGTGATCACATCCGGGACTCCGAACAAACTTCGGTACATCAAAATGCATAAACTCATAATATAACTGTCATCGTACCTTAAGCGTGCGGACCCTACGGTTCGAGAACATGTAGACATGACCGAGACACGTCTCCGGTCAATAACCAATAGCGGGACCTGGATGCCCATATTGGCTCCTACATATCCTACGAAGATCTTTATCGGTCAGACCGCATAACAACATACGTTGTTCCCTTTGTCATCGGTATGTTACTTGCCCGAGATTCGATCGTCGGTATCCAATACCTAGTTCAATCTCGTTACCGGCAAGTCTCTTTACTCGTTCGTAATACATCATCTCGCAACTAACTCATTAGTTGCAATGCTTGCAAGGCTTAAGTGATGTGCATTACCGAGAGGGCCCAGAGATACCTCTCCGACAATCGGAGTGACAAATCCTAATCTCGAAATACGCCAACCCAACATGTACCTTTGGAGACACCTGTAGAGCTCCTTTATAATCACCCAGTTACGTTGTGACGTTTGGTAGCACACAAAGTGTTCCTCCGGTCAGGCATAATCTCATAGTCATAGGAACATGTATAAGTCATGAAGAAAGCAATAGCAACATACTAAACGATCGGGTGCTAAGCCAATGGAATGGGTCATGTCAATCAGATCATTCAACTAATGATGTGATCCCGTTAATCAAATGACAACTCTTTGTCCATGGTTAGGAAACATAACCATCTTTGATTAATGAGCTAGTCAAGTAGAGGCATACTAGTGACACTCTGTTTGTCTATGTATTCACACATGTATTATGTTTCTGGTTAATACAATTCTAGCATGAATAATAAACATTTATCATGATATAAGGAAATAAATAATAACTTTATTATTGCCTCTAGGGCATATTTCCTTCAATATGATACGCTCTATCACACATAAGCCTCCTTATATCTTCCTCAAAACAGCCACCATACCTACCTATAATGGCATTTCCATAGCCATTCCGAGATATATTGCCATGCAACTTCCATCATCATCATATACATGACTTGAGCATTCATTGTCATATTGCTTTGAATGATCATAAGATAGCCAGCATGATGTTTTCATGGCTTTTTTACATTTTTTGATGTCATTGCTACGCTAGATCATTGCACATCCCGGTACACCGCCGGAGGCATTCATATAGAGTCATACTTTGTTCTAGTATTAAGTTGTAATATTGATTTGTAAGTAAATAAAAGTGTGATTATCATCATTATTAGAGGATTGTCCCATGTGAGGAAAGGATGATGGAAGCTATGATTCCCTCACAAGTTGGGATGAGTCTCCAGACTTTACAGAATAATAATAAAAGAGGCCAAAGAATCCCACAGAAAAAACAACAAAACAAAACAAAAAAATGAGAGAAAAAGAGAGAAGGGGCAATGCTATTATCCTTTTACCACACTTGTGCTTCAAAGTAGCACCCTGTTCTTCATTTAGAGAGTCACTTGAGTTATCACTTTCATATACTAGTGGGAGTTTTCGTTATAGAACTTGGCTTGTATATTCCGATGATGGGCTTCCTCAAATGCACGAGGTCTTCATGAGCAAGCAAGTTGGATGCACACCCACTTAGTTTCCAGTTTGAGATTTCATACACTTATAGCTCTTAGTGCATCCGTTGCATGGCAATCCCTACTCCTCACATTGACATCAATTTATGGGCATCTCCATAGCCCGTTGATTAGCCGAATCGATGTGAGACTTTCTCCCTTTTTTGTCTTCTCCACACAACCTCCATCATCATATTCTATTCCATCTATAGTGCTATTTCCATGGCTCACACTCATGTATTGCGTGAAAGTTGAAAAGGTTTGAGAACGTCAAAAGTATGAAATAATTGCTTGGCTTGTCATCAAGGTTGCGCATGATTTGAATATTTTGTGTGGTGAAGATGGAGCATAGCCAGACCATATGATTTTTTAGGGATAACTTTCTTTGGCCATGTTATTTTGAAAAGACATGATTGCTTTATTAGTATGCTTGAAGTATTATTGTCTTAATGTCAAATGATAGACTATTGCTTTGAATCACTCATGTCTTAATATTCATGCCATGATTAGATTACATGATCAAGATTATGCTTGGTAGCATTCCACATCGAAAATTATCTTTTTTATCATTTACCTACTCGAGGACGAGCAGGAATTTGCGCGCAAGTCTAGAGAATCTCCAACATTCACTCGACGAACGTGCCCGTCAGCAGATCCCTGGATCCAGTCGACGGCCATGGCACTATTTCCGCCTGAACCTCAGGTATACCGCACTCCAGTCTAAAATCTTGCCGCTGCGACACGTATAGCAGAGTCAATTCAGCCGTCTCGTTTAGAAGCTGGTAGAGGTTTACTACAGATCTGAGCGCTGCTCCAAGCGGCGGGTGAACAGAACTCAGCTGTTTCTCAGTCACGCAATAGAATCCATAGCAGATCCGTGGTTGCAGATACAGTTCAGTTGGCGCATAGCCCAAGATCGCCTCCGCGGTGTGAAGATCGTGGTTACCGCCAAGATTAGTACCTTGGTTGGGGCTACGGGCAGTTTGATCCTCGTGATGACCACCATCAAGTGCCTACGCCTCCTCCGAGAGGCGGGTCATACGCGCCCCGATGGTATGATGACATGCGCCCGTATGGTGACGAGCGGAGAGCTCCAGTCGACCCAAGAGAGCCTAGATTTGATGCAAGGTTTGTTCTTGTTCAGGGTTTGGTCGACAGAGGCAGAGCACACATGGAAGGTCAGTAAAGAGAACGTCCAGTCAATAGCAGAGCATTTGTTTCAGGGCTCGAGTGTTTCAGCAGGGCCATCAGGGACGCTGAGATCCCTCCCAACTCCAGATGAGCCACCGGAGTAAGCAAGTTCACTGGTGAGTCGAAGCCAGATACTTGGCTAGAGGATTACCGAGTGGCAGTTCAGATTGTCGGGGGCAACAACGATGTGGCTATGAAGCACCTCCCCCTGATGCTTGAAGGTTCGACCAGAGCTTGGTTGAATCAGTTAAGCCCTGGGAGTATTCTTTGCTGGGAAGATTTGGCCTGAGTGTTCATCAAGACATTCGAGGGCACGTGCAAGCGACCTGCTGGGCTAACCGAATTTCAACATTGCGTTCAAAAACTGAATGAAACTTTGAGAGATTTCATCCAGAGATGGACTACCCTTCACCATGTCGTGGAAAATATGTTAGAGCACCAGGCAGTCTATGCCTTGAAAGAGGGCGTCCGATACAGAGAGCTCATCCTGAAGTTTGGACAATCCGGAGACATGTCTCTGGGTCGAATGATGGAAATAGCCACTCGATATGCAAATGGTGAAGAACAAGACCGACTCCATAATGGTAAAGGGAAACTAGTGGACCAGGACACTGGAGGTGGAAACACCAGTTGAAAATAGAAGCGTAAAGCAGAAGTTGCAGGTTCCGCAGAGGCTGCAATTCTGAATCAAGGAAAGTTCAAAGGAAAACCTAAGGGGCCGTGGGTGCCTAAAAGGGTGAAAGATCAGTTAGGCAACGACGTCCTGGATTTACCGTGTCATATACACACAAAAAAGGACGAAGAGGGTAACCTGATTCTGCCTAAACATACCACTCGACAGTGTCGGCTCCTGATGCAGCAGTTCCGAGAGGGTCAGCCCCCGGAGAAGGACTCTGATAAGGAGGAAGAGAAAGAAGAAGATGGTGGTTACCCCAATGTAAATGCTACATGGTTGCTCCGGCAACTACGACGTACTTGAAGTGGTCGAAGACTCCCATTAAATTTGACCAGTCCGATCACCCAGCGCACGTTGCTACCCCCGGGTGGCAAGCGTTGGTGGTCGACCCAGTCGTTGGGGGCACTCGACTAACTAAGGTTCTCATGGATGGTGGCAGTGGACTGAACATTCTATATGCTGAGACCCTCCGAGGGATGGGCATTCCGATGTCCAAGCTCAGTGAGAGCAACATGTGGTTCCATGGGGTCATCCCAGGAAAGAAGGCAGAGTCACTCAGATAAATTGCTCTTGATGTGGTTTTCGGTGATTCCAAGAATTACCGCAAGGAGAAGTTGACATTTAAAGTAGTGGATTTTCATAGTGCCGATCATGCTATTCTGGGCAGACCCGCATATGCTCATTTCATGGCCCGCCCATGTTACGTGTATCTTAAGTTGAAGATGCCTGGACCCAAAGGTGTCTCTAGAAAGGCTGCAAGATTGCTGACGAGCAGATGGCAGCGGTGGAGCTGGAAGAGTACAAGAAAAATGCCGACCCGAGTGATTTGTTGCGGGCTAAGAAACCCGCCTCAGAGTCAGCATTTCAGTCGGCAGGGGAAACAAAGCCAGTCCACATTCACCCGGAAGATCCCTCTGCGGCTCTGACTCACATTTCAACAACACTCGACAGCAAATAGGAAGAAGCGTTCATCCAGCTCCGTGAGAACTGGGACATCTTTGCATGGAAGCCATCTGACATGCCAGGTGTACCTAGGGGACTGGCTGAGCACCGTTTGCGTGTTGACCCAAAAGCAAGACGCGTCAAGGAACATCTCCATCGGTCTGCCATGGAGAAAAGGAAGGCAATTGGCGAGGAAGTGGCTCGGCTCCTGTCAGCTAAGTTAATTCGCGAGATATACCACTCTGAGTGGCTCGCAAACGTCGTCATGGTCCTCAAGAAAGATGATTCACTTTGTATGTGTATCGACTTCAAGCATATCAATCGGGCCTACTTGAAAGATCACTTTCCTCTCCCCCGCATCGATCAGATTGTCGACTCGACTGTGGGGTGTGAGAGTTTTTCCTTTTTGGATACATATTCTGGGTACCACCAGATCCGTCTGTACGGGCCCGATGAAATAAAAATGCCCTTCATCACCCCATTTGGGTGTTTTTCTATGTTATCATGCCTTTTGGTCTCAAGAATGCTGGTGCCACGTTCATGCGCATGATTTAGAAGTTCCTGCCCACTCAAAACAGTCGAAACATGGAAGCATACATGGATGATATCGTGGTCAAGTCACGCAAAGGTTCCGACCTACTGGCTGACCTCGCTGAAACATTTGCCAACCTAAGAAGATATGATATCAAGCTCAATCCGTCGAAATGCACATTTAGAGTCCTAGGAGGAAAGTTACTCGGTTTTCTCGTTTCCGAACGAGGGATCAACACAAACCCGGTAAATATTGGAGCAATCCTTCGAATGAAGCGCCCTGTGCGTGTGCATGATGTGCAGAAGCTTACTGGTTGTTCAGTGAGAAGGCATTGCCTCTTTACCGACTGATGAAAAAGTCTGATAAGTTTGAGTGGACTCCCGAAGCTGAAGCAGCATTTGTAGAGCTCAAAGCCCTGCTTTCCACCCAGTCGGTGCTTGCTACCCCAGTCAGCAAAGAGCCTCTATTGTTGTATATCGCAGCCACTGGACAGGTCGTCAGCACAGTGCTCACAGTCGAGCGGGAGGAAGAAGGCAAAGCCTACAAAGTTTAGCGCCCAGTATATTACATCTCTGAAGTGTTGACTCCGTCCAAGCAAAGGTATCCGCATTACCAGCACCTTGCCTACGGAATTTATCTGGACACGAAGAAAGTTGCACATTACTTCGCAGACCACTCGGTTTCAGTCGTTAGTGATGCTCCATTGTCAGAAATTTTGAACAATCGAGATGCGACCGGTCGAGTGGCCATATGGGCAATTGAACCCCTTCCTCTAGATATCAAGTTCGAGGGAAAAAAGGTGATTAAGTCTCATGCAATTGCAGATTTCTTGGCTGAGTGGATTAAGCAGCAGCAACCGACTCAAGTTCACTCGAAACACTGGACCATGTTCTTTGATGGATCTAAGATGTTGAATGGTTCTGGTGCCGTAGTGGTTCTAGTATCCCCAAGAGGCGACAAGCTCAGTTACATTCTCCAGATTCACTTTGATTCCTCCAATAATGAAGCTGTGTACGAAGCACTTTTGTATGGGTTGCGTATGGCCATCTCACTCGGCGTCCATCGCCTGATGGTTTACGGCGACTCAGATTTGGTAGTCAATCAAGTGATGAAGGAGTGGGATATCAGGAGCCCTGTCATGACTGTATACTGCAATGCAGTGAGAAAATTAGAAAAGAAGTTTGAATGGTTGGAGCTCCACCACATTCCCCGACTCAAGAATCAAGCAGCTGATGATCTGGCGAAGATAGGTTCCACTCGGAGGCCTACTCCCAGTAATGTGTTCTTGGAGCACCTCCACACCCCGTAAGTACAAGAAGACCTCTTTATGTAAGAGCCCCCACAACAAATAAGTTCAATCAATCCGACTGAAGTTGAAGTGCAAGTGGTGGTCGACCTGATCAGGGAAGTTTTAGCAATCACCCTCGACTCGACAGTGCCATACATTGCTTATCTGCTCAAGCAGGAGCTTCCAGAGCATGAGGATGAGGCTCGTCAGATCGACCACAGATCCAAAGCCTTTACTGTTATAGGTGGACAGCTTTTCAGAGAAAGTGTAACTGGCGTAGCTCAACGATGTATCTCTCCGGACGAGGGTCGACTGATCTTGAACAAGATTCACTCGGGGACCTGTGGTCACCATGCGTCCTCTCAGACCATCGTGGCTAAAGCATACCGAGTTGGATTCTATTGGCCACGGGCGAAAGAAATGGCGAAAGATATAATTGATAAGTGTGAAGGCTGCCAGTTTTACTCAAACATGTCCCACAAACCTGCATCAGCTCTGAAGACTATCCCACTCGTTTGGCCATTTGTGGTGTGGGGACTAGAAATGGTTGGGCCTTGAGAACCGGCAGAAGTGGTTTCACTCATTTGCTCATGGCAGTCGACAAGTTCACTAAGTGGATTGAAGTAAAACCTATCAAGAACTTAGACTCAAGTATGACCATTAGTTTCATCAAAGAATTGGAGTTCCGATATGGGGTTCTGCACAACATCATCACGGACAACGGCTCAAACTTTGATTCTAATGAGTTCAGAGCATACTGTGCTTCCCAAGGCACTTAGGTCGATTACGCATCCATTGCGCACACGCAGTCGAATGGACAAGCGGAAAGAGCAAATGGTTTGATCCTCCAAGGGTTGAAACCCCGAGATGCGTGACCTCAAGCATGCAGTAGGGGCTTGGGTGACCGAGTTACCATCCGTTCTGTGGGGATTAAGGACAGCTCCCAATCGGTCGACTGGTCGAATCCCTTTCTTGATGGTGTACGGGGTCGAAGCCATGCTTCCGAGTGATTTGCCGCACAATGCCCCTCGAGTGGAACTTTTCTCAGAGGCCAAAGCAGAGCAAGCATGACAAGATGATTTGACCTTCTGGAAGAGGAACGAGAGGTGGTGTTGATCCGGTCGACCATTTATCAGCAAGACCTCCATCGATTCCACACCCGAAATGTCAAAGGTCAAGCATTTTAGGAAGGAGACCTTCTGCTCCAAGTGCATCAGCAGAAACCTCACAAGCTTGCTCCTGCTTGGGAAGGACCCTTCATCATCACCAAGGTACTCCACAAGGGGGCGTATCATCTTTACAATGTAGCCAAGAAGCAAGACGAACCATGCTCTTGGAACGCGGACCTGCTCCGCCGCTTTTATACTTAAACACTCAGATCGTCGAGTTGTAATAAGGATCCTTCAGATTATTTATCAAAGACATAATTTTTGCAGTATCCTAATGATTGTTTTTGCATAAACATGTGTGTCAAAATACCCCAGTGGGTGGCTGATAACCCACAAGTATAGGGGATCGCAACAGTTTTCGAGGGTAGAGTATTCAACCCAAATTTATTGATTCGACACAAGGGGAGCCAAAGAATATTCTCAAGTATTAGCAGTTGAGTTGTCAATTCAAACACACCTGGAAACTTAATATATGCAACAAAGTATTTAGTAGCAAAGTAATATGATGGTAGTGGTAACGGTGGCAAAAGTAACGGTAGCAACTTTGGTTTTATAGTGATTGTAACAGTAGCAACTTTGGTTTTATAGTGATTGTAACAGTAGCAACAGAAAAGTAAATAAGCGAAGAACAATATATGAAAAGCTCATAGGGAATGGATCAATGATGGATAATTATGTCGGATGCGATTCCTCATGCAATAGTTATAACATAGGGTGACACAGAACTAGCTCCAGTTCATCAATGTAATGTAGGCATATATTCCGAATATAGTCATACATGCTTATGGAAAAGAACTTGCATGCCATCTTTTCTCCTACCCTCCCATGGCAGCAGGGTCCTATTGGAAACTAAGGGATATTAAGGCCTCCTTTTAATAGAGTACCGAACCAAAGCATTAACACATAGTGAATACATGAACTCCTCAAACTACGGTCATCACCGGTAAGTATCCCGGTTATTGTCACTTCGAGGTTAACGGATCATAACACATAATAGGTGACTATAGACTTGCAAGATAGGATCAAGAACTCACATGTATTCATGAAAACATAATAGGTTCAGATCTGAAATCATGGCACTCGGGCCCTAGTGATAAGCATTAAGCATAGCAAAGTCATAGCAACATCAATCTCAGAACATAGTGGATACTAGGGATCAAACCCTAACAAAACTAACTCGATTACACGATAAATCTCATCCAACCCATCACCGTCCAGCAAACCCACGATGGAATTACTCACGCACGGCGGTGAGCATCATGAAATTGGTGATGGAGGAAGGTTGATGATGATGATGGTGACGAATTCCCCTCTTCGGAGCCCCGAACGGACTCCAGATCAGCCCTCCCGAGAGAGATTAGGGCTTGGTGGCAGCTCCGTATCGTAAAACGCGATGAATCCTTCTCTCCTATATTTTCTCCCTAAAGACGAATATATAGTGTTGGAGTTGAGGTCGGAGGAGCACCAGGGGGCCCACGAGGCAGGGGCGCGCCCAAGGGGGTAGGCGCGCCCCCACCCTCGTGGACAGGGTGTGGTCCCCTGGCCTTGATTCTTTCGCCAGTATATTTTATATATTCCAAAAATAATCTCCGTTGATTTTCAGGTCATTCCAAGAACTTCTATTTCTGCACAAAAATAACACCATGGCAATTCTGCTGAAAACAACGTCAGTCCGGGTTAGTTCCATTCAAATCATGCAAGTTAGAGTCCAAAACAAGGGCAAAAGTGTCTGGAAAAGTAGATACGTTGGAGACGTATCAACTCCCCCAAGCTTAAACCTTTGCTTGTCCTCAAGCAATTTAGTTGATAAACTGAAAGTGATAAAGAAAAACTTTTACAAACTCTGGTTGCTCTTGTTGTTGTAAATATGTAAAGCCAACATTCAAGTTTTCAGCAAAGATTATGAACTAACCATATTCACAATAACATTTAGGTCTCATGTTTACTCATATCAATGGCATAATCGACGAGCGAGCAATAATAATAAATATTGGATGACAACACTTGCTCAAAACAATCATAATATGATATAACAAGATGGTATCTTGCTAGCCCTTTCCGAGACCGCAAAACATAAATGCAGAGCACCCCTGAAGATCAAGGGCTGACTGGAAATTGTAATTCATGGTGAAAGAGATCCAGTCAAGTCATACTCAATGTAAACTAACAATAATACATGCAAATGACAGCGGTGCTCTCCAACTGGTGCTTTTTAATAAGAGGATGATGACTCAACATAAAAGTAAATGGATATGCCCTTCGCAGAGGGAAGCAGGGATTTGTTGAGGTGCCAGAGCTCGATTTTGAAATAGAGGTGAATAATATTTTGAGCGATATACTTTCATTGTCAACATAACAACCGAGAGATCTCGATATCTTCCATACTACACACATTATAGGCGGTTCCCAAGTAGAATGGTAAAGTTTATACTCCCCCACCACCAACAAGCATCAATCCATGGCTTGCCCGAAACAACGGGTGCCTCCAACTAACAACAATCCTTGGGGAGTTTTGTTTGCAATTATTTTGATTTGATTTGAGAATGGGACCGGGCATCCCGGTGACCAGCCATTTTCTTGTGAGTGAGGAGTGGAGTCCACTCCTCTTGAGAATAACCCGCCTAGGATGGAAGATACAGACAACCCTAGTTGATACATGAGCTATTCGAGCATACAGAACAGAATTTTTATTTGAAGGTTTAGAGTTTGGCACATACAAATTTACTTGGAACGGCAGGTAGATACCATATATAGTAAGGTATGGTGGACTCATATGGAATAACTTTTGGGGTTCATGGAGTTGGATGCACAAGAAATATTCCCGCTTAGTACAAGTGAAGGATAGAAAGAGACTGGGAAGCGACTAGCTAAAGAGCGACAACAGTCATGAACATGCATTAAAATTAATCAACACCGAATGCAAGCATGAGTAGGATATAATTCACCATGAACATAAATATCGTGGAGGCTATGTTGATTTTGTTTCAACTACATGCATGAACATGTGCCAAGTCAAGCCACTCGAATCGTTCAAAGGAGGATACCACCCTATCATACCACATCACAACCATTTTAATAGCATGTTGGCACGCAAGGTAAACCATTATAAACTCCTAGCAAATTAAGCATGTCATAAGCAACTATAATCTCTAATTGTCATTGCAAACATGTTTCATCCATAATAGGTTGAACCAGGAATGATGAACTAATCATATTTACAAAAACAAGAGAGGTCGAGTTCATACCAGCTTCTCTCATCTTAATCAGTTCATCATATATCGTCATTATTGCCTTTCACTTGCACGACCGAATAGTGTGGATAATAATAATAGTGCACGTGCATTGGACTAAGCTGGAATCTGCAAGCATTCAATACATGGGAGAAGACAAGGTGATATGGGCTCTTTGTTAGATCAATAATAATGCATATGAGAGCTACTCAACATTTTCATTATGGTCTTCTCCTCTCAAACCCCCAAAGAAAAGAAAAGAAACAAAACTATTTACACGAGAAAGCTCCCAATAAGCAAAAGAAGAACGAGAAATCTTTTTGGGTTTTCTTTTTAATTACTACTACTATAAGGATGGAAAGTAAACTAGCTAAAAGCTACAACTATTTTTTTAGTTTTTCTTAGGGTTTTTCAAACACACAAGAAGAAAGCTTAAAAAGAAAATAAACTAGCATGGATGATACAATGAAAAAGTATGAGCACCGACAACAGGCATGAGTGTGTGAACATGAATGTAATGTCGGTGAGAAATACGTACTCCCCCAAGCTTAGGCTTTGGGCCTAAGTTGGTCTATGCCTATGGATCAAAGTTGTAGCTGGGGTCGTACTAAGATGCAGCGGCAATTGCCTCATGAGCTGGAGCTTGGAGGCGAGCTGCCTCCGTCCTCCTCTCGTAATCGCTCGCCTCCTCCATGGTTATAACATATCTCCCTTTTGTCTGAAATTCAAAGAAAGCAAGAGCAGGGAGAGCAACATGGACGGTGCACCGTCTGTCAAAGATTAGTCGGTACTGGAGGAACTGATTGTTCCTCTCAACAAACTGATGACGAACCATAGCATTATAATCTAGATAAGCAGGAGGAAACTCAATATCATCCCCACGTATGGGTATACCAAGAAAGTTAGCTACACGAGTTGCATAAATTCCACCGAACAAATCTCCAGTTAAACCATTAAGATGCAACCTACGTGCAACAATAGCCCCCAAGTTGTATTGTTTATCTCCTAATACAGCACTCTTGGGAACACTAAGATCAGGAACACACATGTGACATGCCTCATCCTTACCGTTAATGCATCTACCCATGAAGACAGGAAAATGATGTATGACAGGAAAATGAATGCTCCCTATGGTAGCTTGCCTTATTTCTCTAGATTCCCCCACAATGATGCTAGCAAGAAATTCTTTAAATTCAGATTTGCGAGGTTCACTAGCACTACCCCACCGCGGGAGTTTACAAGTAGTATTAAAATCTTCTAAGTGGTATAAGATTTATCATAAAGATCAAATAGGACATTGTGAGAGTTGCGCGAGGATGTAGATTTAAACCTTCTCACAAATGAATCGGTTAAATAGAGGTATTACCGACACTTATTTGCCTCGAAGCTCTCAAGATCAACGTTACGCACATATGCGTCAAATTCTTCCTTGATGCGTGCCTGGACCATGAAATCCTCTAACGGCCATTCACAAGGCCGCACTTGAGCCTCCCTTGGTAGTTTATTGTCTGGCTCGCGTATTGCAGGCCTTGGGCCTTGCTTCCTTGAGGAACCACCTTGGTACATTTTCCTAAACATATTTTTTCCTCTGAAAATTTCTGAAATTTTCAGTGACTCAAAATAAAAGTGAACCAAACTCAACAAAATTGATAGCAACTACTCCTACAAGTGTCTAGAGGCTATCATGCATTAGAACTACTTTTGACCACATAAATTTGACATGCAAGCTCAAGAACAGGGTCACCTAAGCAGCAAAAATTTGCAATAAATGAAGTAGTAGAACAAAAAATAATTGGACCATTGGAGGAGTCACATACCGAAGAACAATCCCCCAAAGCAGTTTTGTGAATGGAGCTTTGAGCAAGGAGATTGAAAATGGGAGCAAGATGAGCTAGAACTCGGGTTTGAGCTGGTGGGTGATTTTTTTTGGAGGAAGACGAAGTGTGTGGGTGCAAGAATAAGTGGAGGGGACCCATGTGGGGTCCACCAGGCAGGGGGGCGCCCAGGGGGTGGGCGTGCCCTCCACCCTCATGGGCACACGGTGGGTACCCCTGAGGTGTTACCAGTGCCAATAATTCTTAAATAATCTGGAAAAAAAATCATATTTCATTTTCAGGGCATTTGGAGAACTTTTATTTTCGGGGTATTTTTTATTGCAAGGATAATTCAGAAAACAGACAGAAAATACTATTTTTACTTTATTTAATATAAATAACAGAAAGTAAAAGGAGGGTACATAAAGTTGTGCTTTCTAACTTCATCCATCTCATGGTCATTAAAAGGAATCCACTAACAAGGTTGATCAAGTCTTGTTAACAAACTCATTCCGAATCGCATGAAACCGGAGAATTGTCGAATAGCACTAGGTTACCTCAACGGGGATATGCACGTCCCCAAAAATAAGAATATCATATTTCTTCTTGATAGTAGGAAGAGGAAATTCAAAACCTCCAATAGTAATTGTTGAAATTTTTCCGATAGAATTGATACTGTGACTTGAGGTTGTTTCCTCGAAAAGTGTACCATATGCTCGTTACCATTAACATGAAAAGTGACATTGCCTTTGTTGCAAACAATAACAGCCCCTGCAGTATTCAAAAAGGGTCTACCAAGGATAATCGACATACTATCATCCTCGGGAATATCAAGAATAACAAAGTCCGTTAAAATAGTAACGTTTGCAACCACAACAGGCACATCTTCACAAATACCGATAGGTATAGCAATTGATTTATCAGCCATTTGTAAAGGTATTTCAGTAGGTGTCAACTTATTCAAATCAAGTCTATGATATAAAGAGAGAGGCATAACACTAACACCGGCTCCAAGATCACATAAAGCACTTTTAACAAAGTTTCTTTTAATGGAGCATGGTATAGTTGGTACTCCTGGATCTCCAAGTTTCTTTGGCATTCCACCCTTAAAAGTGTAATTAGCAAGCATGGTGGAAATTTTAGCTTCCAGTATCTTTCTTTTATTAGTAACAATATCTTTCATATACTTAGCATAAGGATTCATTTTAAGCATATCAGTCAAACACATACGCAAAAAGATAGGTCTAATCATTTCAGCAAAGCGCTCAAAATCCTCATCATCCTTTTTCTTCGATGGTTTGGGAGGAAAAGACATCTTCAGCTTTAATACCTTTTTCTTTCATAGATTTCTTTGCCTCTTGCATATCTTTGGGACTGAGAAATAGAATACCCCTTTTCTTCGGAGTTGGCTTAGGAGTTGGTTCAGGAAGTGTCCAATCATTTTCATTACTCAACATATTATTCAATAGCAATTCAGCTTGATCAACAGTTCTTTCCCTGAAAACACAACCAGCATAACTATCCAGGTGGTCTCTGGAAGCATTGGTTAGTCCATTATAATAGATATCAAGTATTTCATTTTTCTTGAGAGGATAATCAGGCAAAGCATTAAGTAATTGGAGAAGCCTCCCCCAAGCTTGTGGGAGACCCTCTTCTTTAATTTGCACAAAATTATATATTTCCCTTAAGGCAACTTGTTTCTTATGAGCGGGGAAATATTTAGCAGAGAAGTAATAAATCATATCTTGGGACTACACACAAAACCAGGGTCAAGAGAATTAAACCATGTTTTAGCATCACCCTTTAATGAGAACGGAAATAACTTAAGGATAAAGTAATAGCATGTTTTCTCATCATTAGTGAACAGGGTGGCTATATCATTTATGTAGCGACCCGACCTCAGATAGTCAAGTCTCTGTACTTCAATGTCATCCCTGGATCGGTAATGCTAACACACACAGTACTCGAAGGATTTATAACAGAGTAGCAATCACACACTTCTTACATCGAATGTCTCAAGAGAGAGCTTATTACAATAATATGGCTTAAGGCCATCTAATACGATAACAGCGGAAGGCTTGGAAGATAAAGTGAGTCCATCAACTCCAACGGCAGAGCTGAGCTGCACGGCAACGACCTAAAGAACCTTACTCCTCGTCTGAAAAGTCTGCAACATAATACGTTGCATCCCGAAAATGGGTCAGCACATGGAATATGCTGGCAAAGTAACACAGTAGAGCAAGAACAGAATAATGCTATCACTACATGCATATTTGGCTGGTGGAAAGCTCTATGGTTATAGTTTTGCGAAAAGCCAATTTTTCCCTACAACAAAGGAATAGATTTTAATTTAACTATCATGGTAGTTGAAATGTCATTGAGAAGGTTCCTCCAACTCAATCCCAATTAAAGTGATTAACAACCCAACAATATTAGTTAAACATGATGAGATACTTTTGATAACCCAAGTACTAGATACTCAAGAATTTTCCATAACCGGGGACACGGCTAACCATGATTAGATTGTACACTCTGCAGAGGTTTGTGCACTTTTCCCAACAAGACTCGATCGCCTCCATTGGTATTCTCGCACTACAGGGTGTTTGAGAAACGAATGACCGAGACACAGTCTTTCAGAAACATTAACTCTCTACTCCGGACAGACCATACCAAACCTACATCCCACTACCTGCTGATATTCTAGAACCCATAATAGCTTGTGGCTGCACACGGAAGTTTCTAGCATGAATCATCTCAGTTCCCTTTGAGCCTGGGTGGCGGTCCATAGGAAGATCACACGGGTACTCCGGGATTTCCAAAAATACAGGCAACACTGGGTACTCCAGGTGCCTCAATCCACCCAGTTGTTTGATTAAGTTTCCACCTTAAGTTGAACCATTAATTAACAAGCTCACATCTGTCATGTATTTCACTCAAACCCAAACCACGTCTACGAGCATAACATAGCATAGTATATAAGCAACGCGTAGAAGTAACTCCCAAGGGTTTGAATGTAACAGGGCAATAGGTTCTACCTCATCAACTACTTCCCAACCCACAAGTTAATGACATCCTAATCATGCAATGTTTGAGGATTGGAACTAATGCATAAAAACTGGGTGATAAAGGGATATGATCAAAGTGTTACTTGCCTTGCTGACGATCTGCGAAACCTAGGGACTCGTAGTAGCACGCTTCGCACTCCGGGTGTTCTATCGCAAGCAAACAATAGCATACATAAGTAACAAGCAATGATGCACAAGCAAAACTCAAATAAAAGAGGTTGACCAGAAAGTTCAAATTAAGAACTCCAGTTCGCAAAAAGAATCAAATCAAACGGAGCGACGAAACTCAAACGGCGAAAGAAAGAAGCTTCGTTTACTAATATGAAACTAGGTCAAATTTTACAGTAGCAAAAACTTGTTTGAGTTGGTTAAACAGAAAGAGGTTTTCGAGACGAAACTCTAGGTGCTTGAATCGCCTGATTCTGACTAACGAGCGAAAAGAAAAACAGAAACTAAGATCGGATCAGAAATCGCGATCAGAGAAAATCGTGGAATAAATCCGATAAAAGAAAACTGAGGAACAGACTAACGAATGAGCGTTCATTAGCTGTATCTAACGGGCGATGAACCGTTCGTTAAAACGAATGTTCGGACGAACGTCCGCTAACTAGAAGAACCGAAAAAACCGGCGAAACAAAAAAAAGGATCTAGGGTTTCTAAAAAAACCGAACGGTTTTTCTTTAGAAACCGGGGCGGTGCGGCGGCTACCTCGGCTCGGCTCTGGCGGGGCTTCGGTGCGGTGACAAGGCGGCATGGGTTGGCGGGGCTGCGGCGGCAGCTCCGGCGGGGCTCCGGCGGGGCTCTGGTGCGGCGACGGGGCGGCGTGGGGTGGCGGGGCTGCGGCGGCGACGGTGTCGGGAGGCGGCGGCGGCTCCTGGCAGCAGCGTGGGTGGCTGCAGGCGGCGGGGCGGGCGGCTGCAGGCGGCGGGGCGAGAGGCCGCGGGCGGCGGCTTGGGCTCCACGGGGGCGGCGGCGGTATTTAAAGGGGAGGGGGGCGGCTTCTTGGGGGAGGGGGCAAGGCAACGGTGGCGGCGGGGAGCTCAGACTTGGAGTCCGGGTCGGCGGCGGCGGTGCACGCGCGGGAGGCGGTGGCGGCTCGGGCCGGCCTGGCTCGGCTGGGCCTTAGGCCCAGTCGAGCGCGAAACTTTTTTTTAAATAATTTCACTGACCGAAATAAAATCCTAGAAAATAAATAAAAATCTAAAAATGCCAAAATAAATTTTCACCGTCTAAATAAAATATTTAGAACGAGATGAACATTTTCTTGGTCCTAAAATGCAATTTTGAAAAACATGCAATTTTTCTAATGCAAACAAAATTGCAATAAAATCCAAATAAAACAAATATTTGATTTTAATATCTTTCCTCCAATATTTCAATTATCTTGGAGAAGTCATATTATCTCCTCTCATATATTTTAGTATGAAATATTTTTGGAGAGAAAATAATTAAAAAAAAAATCCTTGTTTCAAAATTTGATAAAAAACAAATTTGAAAACCGGGAAATCCCCAACTCTCTCCGAGGGTCCTTGAGTTGCTTAGGATTGTTGAGGATCGCGAGATGAAATGCGAATAAAGTATGATATGCATGGATGACTATGTATAACATTCCAAATTTGAAAATTTGGGATGTTACAAACCTACCCCCCTTAAGATGAATCTCGCCCTCGAGATTCGGGTTGCCTAGAAAATAGGTGTGGCTGGTCTTTGCGAAGATCATCCTCTCGTTCCCATGTGGCTTCATCCTCGGTATGGTGGCTCCACTAAACTTTACAAAACTTGATAACCTTATTGCGGGTGACTCTGCTGGCAACCTCAAGAATCTTAACTGGTTTCTCCTCATAGGTCAAATCACTGTCCAACTAAATCGCCTCCAGGGGTACTGTATCTCTTAGCGGTATATGTGCCATTTCAGCATGACACTTCTTCAGCTGTGAAACGTGAAACACGTCATGAACTCCTGACAATCCCTCGGGTAACTCCAACTTGTAGGCAGCTTCTCCCATCCATTCCAAAATACGATACGGTCCTACAAATCTCGGGGCTAACTTTCCCTTAACTCCAAAACATTTCACTCCTCGCAAGGGTGATACTCGCAGATATGCTCGATCTCCAATTTCATAGGTTACCTCCTTGCGTTTTGAGTCAGCATAACTCTTCTGCCTAGACTGAGCAATCTTCAGTCTGTCATGAATCAATTTAACCTTCTCCTCAGACTCTTTGATCAAGTCTGGTCCAAACAACTGTCGATCTCCTACCTCGTTCTTCGAGTATACCATAATATCATCAATAAACACTACAACAAACTTGTCCAAATACTCCATGAACACCTTGTTCATCATGCTCATGAAATAGGCAGGGGCGTTAGTCAGTCCAAAATGACATGACCGTGTACTCGTATAATCCATATCGTGTTGTGAACGCTGTCTTCGGTATGTCCTTCTCTCGTATCTTCAACTGATGATACCCCGATCGCAAATCGATCTTCGAAAACACTTTAGCTCCTTGCAACTGATCAAACAGATCGTTGATCATCGACAGTGGGTACTTGTTCTTAATCGTCACTTCATTTAACTCTCGATAATCAACAACCATCCTCAGGGATTTATCCTTCTTCTCAACCAAAAGTACTAGGGCTCCCCAAGGTGATGAACTTCTTCGGATGTATCCTTTCTCCAATAACTCCTTGATCTGTTTCTTAATTTCTTCCAGATCATTTACGGGCATCCGATAGGGTCTCTTGGATATTGGTCCTGTACCTGGCAACAACTCTATCAAAAACTCAATGTCTCTATCCAGTGGCATGCCTGGTAACTCCTCTGGGAAAACATCCGGGTAATCCTTCACTACAGGCACTTCCTCTTGAACAACTCCCGTAAGGGCATTCACTTGACTCCTCCTAGGCACATGCCTAGATACATACTTAATCCTTTTCCCTTCCGGGATGGTGAGATAAATCGACTTACTAGCATAGTCAATGCTTCCTCCAAATTTTGACATCCAGTCCATACCTAATATCACATCCAATCCTTGTGACTCCAAGATAATTAGGTCGGACGGAAAAAACATGTGTACCAATGGTTAAGGGTATCTGGTCACACCATCGACTAGCCATATACTCTGCTCCGGGTGAACTCACTAAAATAGGGGTCCTAAGGGTTTGGGTTGGTAGTTTAAACTTATCCACGAATCCCCTTGATATGTATGAATGCGATGCACCGGTATCGAAAAGAACAAGAGCGGTAAATGACTTAACCAAAAACTTACCTATTACCGCGCCCGGCTGCTCTTCAACCTCCTCTACGTTAACGTGGTTCACTTGTCCTTTGTTGAATGGATTTGGCTTCTTCCCAGCGCTCCCATTTCCATTTCCATTCTTTCCTTCAGGGCACTCCGTGGCGTAGTGTCCAGTCTTCCCGGACTTGAAACAAGTAACATGACTTAAGTCCCTTTTGGCGGGTGTGGCTAGGTTGGGGCAGTTATGATTATTGTTGGTTCCATTCCCATTCCCATTCTTAGATCCATTGTGGCTATGCAATCCTCCTCTAGTGTGGTTGTGACCTCCATGGTTATGAACAAGTCCTCCTGAGTTCGGGGTTAGGCGAGGTTTCTGCTGAGCTCCTGAGGTATACTTTCCTTGTCCATACTTCCTCTTGCGGCTCTCAATCTACTGCTGCTTCCCGTCAATCATAAGAGCCTTATCTACCAACTCCTGGTAGTTGTTGAAGGTTGCTACCATCAACTGCATACTCATCTCATAATTCAGCCCTTCCATAAACTTCTCCTGCTTCGCGGCATCTGTGGCCACATCATCAGGGGCGTAGCGAGATAACTTGCTAAACTCATCCACGTACTGAGCCACAGTACGGTTCCCCTGGCGTAGGTTGCGGAACTTCCGCTTCTTCATTTGCATAGGTCCAGTGGAGACATGGGCTGTGCGGAAAGCTTGCTGAAACTGGTCCCAACTGACATTGGCTATAGGAAAAGTGGTTGTGTAATTCTCCCACCATGGGGCTGCTGGTCCATCCAATTGATGTGCGGCAAAGCACACTCTCTCAGCATCTGTGCAACCTGCGGTGGTCAACTCCCTTCCAATACAGCGTAGCCAATCGTCCGCAACTATGGGTTCAGTGCTACTGGAAAGCACCGGCGGCTGTAACCTTAGAAAACAGGCTAGGTTGTCCATGGGCGGCGGGTTGTTGTTGTTGTTGTTGCCCTAATTCTGAACTAGCAATTGCATCAACGTATTCTGCTGTTGGATCAACTGGGTGAGCTCCGGTGGGAAAGTAAAACCGGTGTCACGTCGCGGAGGCATCTGAGGGGTTTAGATGGAAGAGATTTAGAATAGAGAAGGGGTCTAATGAGAAAACACTACCCATATGCACATGAGACAAACAAAATCATTTCACTCAATCAATCAAGCAAGGGCATACAATCGATCTAGAACTATTGCATAAGTGCTCAAATGCTACTAAATACATGGGGGAATACTAGTGATATATGGTAGTCATCTAGAAATTTTTGATCGGTGGAAGACTTCATGATGTCTGCTCCAGCTTCGTCTTTAAAGTCATCATCACTAGGATCGGAATCGGTGTCGTCGATGATGATGTAGTCCTCGGGGCGTATCTCCTTGGGTTCTTATTCTTCTTCTATTGGTGCTGGTCCTCCCATGAATACTCCGATCTTCTTGACTAGGTCGTCATTCTTCTCCAGTAGTGTCTTGATTTCCTCCTCATATCCATCGCGTACAAACTTGAGTTCTTCCTATAGCTCGATGATTCTAGTCTTTGCCTTCTTTAAGTCTAGCATGTCCGCGCACATCTAGTTTTCCTGATGTCGGATGTGCTGGTTTAACTCCTGGATGAAAGCTACAATGGATCTATCCTTCCTGGTGCTGATTACTTCCCATTGCTCGTCTCGGCGCCCACATATTTGGTAAATAATGTCCTTAAGCTCCCTGCTGTAACTTCTCCAATGCGTCCCATGGTAATGTGGGCTGCCATGCTCTTACCTAGACACCAGGTGGGTGCTTCGAAAGAAAACTCTATGGGTTTAGAAGTTGGCGAGAACATCCTTCCTAGAACTTGTACTTGAATCCTCGAGCGCTCCTCTTCAGGTAAAGTGGCGATGTACGTCCCGGTGAAGCTTGGTATTCCAATGTTCAAGTACCTAGTGACTTCCTTCAAGTGGCGTCCAAATGGTGTGTCTTCATCCGGTTGGGCAAACTTGTTCTTCATCTCCATCATCCTAAAGAGTAGAAAATGGAGAGGAGTCAGAAATGAGAAGAGAAGGGTGACCTAGGGTTTATCTTAGTGGTCGTGTCCTACACTCAGTGTGTGCTCTGATACCATCTTGTAGCGACCCGACCTCAGATGGTCAAGTCTCTGTGCTTCAGTGTCATCCCTGGATCGGTAATGCTGACACACACAGTACTCGAAGGATTTATAACAGAGTGGCAATCACACACTTATTACATCGAATGTCTCAAGAGAGAGCTTATTACAATAATATGGCTTAAGGCCATCTAATACGATAACAGCGGAAGGCTTGGAAGATAAAGTGAGTCCATCAACTCCAACGGCAGAGCTGAGCTGCACGGCAACGACCTAACGAACCTTACTCCTCGTCTGAAAAGTCTGCAACATAATACGTTGCATCCCGAAAACGGGTCAGCACATGGAATATGCTGGCAAAGTAACACAGTAGAGCAAGAACAGAATAATGCTATCACTACATGCATATTTGGCTGGTGGAAAGCTCTATGGTTATAGTTTTGCGAAAAGCCAATTTTTCCCTACAACAAAGGAATAGATTTTAATTTAACTATCATGGTAGTTGAAACGTCATTGAGAAGGTTCCTCCAACTCAATCCCAATTTAAGTGATTAACAACCCAACAATATTAGTTAAACATGATGAGATACTTTTGATAACCCAAGTACTAGATACTCAAGAATTTTCCATAATCGGGGACACGGCTAACCATGATTAGATTGTACACTCTGCAGAGGTTTGTGCACTTTTCCCAACAAGACTCGATCGCCTCCATTGGTATTCTCGCACTACAGGGTGTTTGAGAAACGAATGACCGAGACACAGTCTTTCAGAAACATTAACTCTCTACTCCGGACAGACCATACCAAACCTACATCCCACTACCTGCTGATATGCTAGAGCCCATAATAGCTTGTGGCTGCACACGGAAGTTTCTAGCATGAATCATCTCAGTTCCCTTTGAGCCTGGGTGGCGGTCCATAGGAAGATCACACGGGTACTCCGGGATTTCCAAAAATACAGGCAACACTGGGTACTCCAGGTGCCTCAATCCACCCAGTTGTTTGATTAAGTTGCCACCTTAATTTGAACCATTAATTAGCAAGCTCACATCTGTCATGTATTTCACTCAAACCCAAACCACGTCTATGAGCATAGCATAGCATAGTATATAAGCAACGCGTAGAAGTAACTCCCAAGGGTTTGAATGTAACAGGGCAATAGGTTATACCTCATCAACTACTTCCCAACCCATAAGTTAATGACATCCTAATCATGCAATGTTTGAGGATTGGAACTAATGCATAAAAACTGGGTGATAAAGGGATATGATCATAGTGTTACTTTCCTTGCTGACGATCTATGTAACCTAGGGACTCGTAGTAGCACGCTTCGCACTCCGGGTGTTCTATCGCAAGCAAACAATAGCATACATAAGTAACAAGCAACGATGCACAAGCAAAACTCAAATTAAAGAGGTTGACCAGAAAGTTCAAATTAAGAACTCTGGTTCGCAAAAAGAATCAAATCAAACGGAGCAACGAAACTCAAACGGCGAAAGAAAGAAGCTTCATTTACTAATCTGAAACTAGGTCAAATTTTACAGTAGCAAAAACTTGTTTGAGTTGGTTAAACGGAAAGAGGGTTTCGAGACAAAACTCTAGGCGCTTGAATCGGCTGATTCCGACTAACGAGCGAAAAGAAAAATAGAAACTAAGATCGGATCAGAAATCGCGATTAGAGAAAATCGCGGAATAAATCTGATAAAAGAAAACTAAGGAATAGACTAACGAATGAGCGTTCGTTAGCTGTATCTAACGGGCGAAGAACCGTTCGTTAAAACGAACGTTTGGACGAACGTCCGCTAACTAGAAGAACCGAAAAAACCAGCGAAACCAAAAAAAAACGGATCTAGGGTTTCTAAAAAAACCGAACGGTTCTCTTTAGAAAACCGGGGCGGTGCGGCGGCTACCTCGGCTCGGATCCGGCGGGGCTCCGGTGCGGCGACGGGGCAGCGTCGGGTGGCGAGGCTGCGGCGGCGGCGGGAGGCAGCGGCAGCGGCGGGAGGCGGCGGCGGCTCCTGGCGGCGGCTGCAGGCGGCGGGGCGGGCAGCTGCAGGTGGCGGGGCAAGGGGCTGCGGCCGGCGGTGGCTTGGGCTCTAGGGGGGCCGGTATTTAAAGGGGAGGGGGGCGGCGGCTTCTTGGGGGACGGGGCAAGGCAGCGGCGGCGGCAGGGAGTCCGGCTCAGACTTGGAGTCCGGGTCGGCGGCGGCGCCGCGCGCGCGGGATGCGGTGGCGGCTTGGGCCGGCCTGGCTCGGCTGGGCCTTAGGCCCAGTCGGGCGCGAAACTTTTTTTTATAATTTTGCCGACCGAAATAAAATCCTAGAAAAATAAATAAAAATCTAAAAATGCCAAAATAAATTTTCACCGTCTAAATAAAATATTTACAACGAGATGAACATTTTCTTGGCCCTAAAATGCAATTTTGAAAAACGTGCAATTTTTCTAATGCAAACAAAATTGCAATAAAATCCAAATAAAACAAATATTTGATTTTAATATCTTTCCTCTAATATTTCAATTATCATGGAGAAGTCATATTATCTCCTCTCATATATTTTAGTATGAAATATTTTTGAAGAGAAAATAATTAAAATAAAAAATCCTCGTTTCAAAATTTGATAAAAATCAAATTTGAAAACCGGGAAATCCCCAACTCTCTCCGAGGGTCCTTGAGTTGCTTAGGATTTTTGAGGATCGCGAGACGAAATGCGAATAAAGTATGATATGCATGGATGACTATGTATAACATTCCAAATTTGAAAATTTGGGATGTTACAATTTAATTTAGTAAGATGTGCCACACCAGTTTTAGATTCATAGCCATAAAAAGGATCAGATTCAACCAAAGTAATTAACTCAGGATCGACAGAGAAATCACAATCGTTATCAGTAATAAAGATAGGTGAATTAGCAAAAGCAGGGTCATATTTCATTCTAGCATTCAAGGATTTTTCTTTAATCTTAGCTAATAATTTCTTAAGATCAGATCTATCATTGCAAGCTAAGAAGTCCCTAGCAGTTTCTTCATCCCATAACCCTCAGGCACAACAAGCAATTAATATCTAGGGGGAGAATCTTCATCATCACTTTCATCAATATTATTAGTTTCAACAATTTCATTCTCTCTAACCCCAGCAAGTTGTTCATCAAGAAATTCACCTAGTGGAATAGTATTATCAAGCATAGAAGTAGTTTCATCATAAGTATCATGCAAAGCAGAAGTGGCATCATCATTAACATGCAACATATCAGAATGAATAGCAGGAGTAGGCGTCGCAAGTTTACTCAAAACAGAAGGTGAATCAAGTGCAGAGCTAGATGGCAGTTCCTTACCTCCCCTCATAGTTGAGGGAAAAATCTTGGTTCTTTGATCTTTCAAGTTATTCATAGTGATCAGCAGATATAAATCCCAAGTGACTCAAAGAATAGAGCTATGCTCCCCGGCAACAGCGCCAGAAAATAGTCTTGATAACACACAAGTATAGGGGATCACAACAATTTTCGAGGGTAGAGTATTCAATCCAAATTTATTGATTCGACACAAGGGGAGCCAAAAACTATTCTCAAGTATTAGCAACTGAGTTGTCAATTCAACCACACCTGGAAACTTAATATCTGCAACAAAGTATTTAGTAGCAAAGTAATATGATAGTAGTGGTAACGGTGCCAAAAGTACGGTAGCAGTTTTGGTTTTATAGTGATTGTAACAGTAGCAACAGAAAAGTAAATAAGCGAAGAACAATATATGAAAAGCTCATAGGCAATGGATCAGTGATGGATAATTATGTCGGATGTGATTCCTCGTGCAATAGTTATAACATAGGGTGACACAGAACTAGCTCCAGCTCATCAATGTAATGTAGGCATGTATTCCGAATATAGTCATACGTGCTTATGGAAAAGAACTTGCATGACATCTTTTGTCCTACCCTCCCGTGGCAGCGGGGTCCTATTGGAAACTAAGGGATATTAAGGCCTCCTTTTAATAGAGTACCGGACCAAAGCATTAACACATAGTGAATACATGAACTCCTCAAACTACGGTCATCACAGGTAAGTATCCCGGTTATTGTCACTTCGGGGTTAACGGATCATAACACATAATAGGTGACTATAGACTTGCAAGATAGGATCAAGAACTCACATATATTCATGAAAACATAATAGTTTCAGATCTGAAATCATGTCACTTGGGTCCTAGTGACAAGCATTAAGCATAGCAAAGTCATAGCAACATCAATCTCAGAACATAGTGGATACTAGGGATCAAACCCTAACAAAACTAACTCAATTACATGATAAATCTCATCCAAACCATCACCGTCCAACAAACCCACGATGGAATTACTCATGCACGGTGGTGAGCATCATGAAATTGGTGATGGAGGAAGGTTGATGATGACGATGGCGACGGATTCCCCTCTTTGGAGCCCCGAACGGACTCCAGATCAGCCCTCCCGAGAGAGATTAGGGCTTGGCGGCGACTCCGCATCGTAAAACGTGATGAATCCTTCTCTCCTATTTTTTTCTCCCCGAACACGAATATATAGAGTTGGAGTTGAGGTCGGAGGAGCACCAGGGGGCCCATGAGGCAGGGGGCGCGCAAAGGGGGAGGGGGTAGGCGCGCCCCCACCCTCATGGACAGGGTGTGCCCCTGGCCTTGATTCTTTCACCAGTATATTTTATATATTCCAAAAATAATCTCCGTTTATTTTTAGGTCATTCTGAGAACTTTTATTTCTGCACAAAAATAACACCATGGCAATTCTGCTGATAACAATGTCAGTCCGGGTTAGTTCTATTCAAATCATGCAAGTTAGAGTCCAAAACAAGGCCAAAAGTGTTTGGAAAAGTAGATGCGTTGGAGATGTATCAGTGGCTCAGCCGCGAACCCGATTCACCTAAGTTTCAAAACATACTCCGAATGAAGAGAAACCCTCTCACTCGGGGGTTTAGCCGCGAACCCGATTCGCCTAAGTTTCGAAACATACTCCAAGTGAAGAGCAACCCTCTCACTCACGGGCTTAGCCACAAACCTGATTTGCCTAAGTTTCAAAACATATTTCGAGTGAAGAGCAACCCTCTAACTCGGGGGCTTAGCGGCGACCCCGTACTCGCCTAAGTTTCAAAACATACTTCGAGTGAAGAGCAATCCTCTCACTCGGGGTTTGCTGCGACCCCGTACTCGCCTAAGTTTCAAAACATGCTCCAAGTGAAGAGCAACCCTCTCACTCGGGGGCATAGCCGTGAACCTGATTCGCCTAAGTTTTAAAACATACTCCGAGTGAAGAGCAATCCTCTCACTCGGGGGCTTAGCTACGACCCCGTACTCGCCTAACTTATAAAACACACTCCGAGTGAAGAGCAATCCTCTCACTCGGGGGCTTAGCCGCGACCCCGTATTTGCCTAAGTTAAAAAACACTTCGAGCGAAGAGCAATCCCCTCACTCGGGGGCTTAGCCACGAACCAGATTCGCCTAAGTTAAGAAACACTCCGAGTGAAGAGCAATCCCCTCACTCGGGGGCTTAGCTACGATCCCGTACTCGCCTAAGTATCAAAGATGTGTGTCCTGAGCTGTCACTGGTACGCGTCGGTGCTAAACAAATGGTTTTTAACCCCTTTCCGCGATGGCATTCAGAACCGTCGCCAAGTGAGTGTGGGCGATAAGGGGGTCCTTCCCACACGACCCAGAAACCGTTGGGGATATGCCCTCCTGGCACACACACACACACACACACACACGAAAAAATGAGGTCATGTGCGACCGGCGAGCACTCAAATACACAAATACGTATAGTAGTGCTCAAAAAAATACAATTATATAGGCAAAATCATTTCCGGTCATAAGTACATCCCACACAGTCCATCACCACTAAACATTTCCGTTCGTATATACATCCCACACAATCACTATATGGAAAACGTTTGCACAGGGTGGCATAACGCAAACAGTTTTGAAGAGACTGTCGTGTGTGATTGTTCATTGATCCAACACGGTTTGTTCCTAGAAACTTTGTGCGTTGCCTCAGGTCATCACCCACGGTGTTTTCTCATTAAGCGTTTGCAATAGGAAAACCCAATTAGCAAGCTAATTGGCCAATTAGCAGGCTAATTGCCCTATTATTAATAATCCATTTACTAGTCTAATTGACATTAATATTAAGCACATAATATATTCCATTTCCATATTAATGAAGCAGGATTTCATAATTGAAATACATCGAAGTACAACATGATATAGCTTCAGCACTCAGCTACCCCATTACACAATTGCACTAGTAGCAAGTTTCACATGCAACATCCAGAACCTTTCGAAATTAGCATCATATACGGTACATAGAGAGATGCATCTCAATTGGAAAACTGCTGAAGCGGAAGGCAAATATTGAGCCTTCATACATGTTGAAGGTCTTTGCAACTTTAGGCCAGTGCATGTGGATGATTGACCGTCGATCCTTCGACCTCTTCAGGAACACTTCAATATTGAACCGTGGGTGTTGTATGAAAACTTTCCTCGCCTCCTGACCACAGAGGTGGTTTTAGAGGTAATCATCAGTGAACCTTGAAAACAAGGATGTGCATAAATATCTACTCTATATTGGAAATGGGGCAAAGGAATAAAAAAAGGCAAGGTATAATAGTTAGTACCATCTTGTAAACCTGAGTGCTTCCCATTGTTTCCCTACAACACATATAAGGTAGTTATTCATCATGTTAAGTAAGGGTTCACATGCTATCAGTAAAATATGTTGGTGAAAAAGAAGCACATTGCAGATTCATCAGATTAATTCAAGCCACATGGAAAACCCATTTATCCAAACCAAGCATGATTAAGAACTAGGAAATATAGCACTTGTATATGTTTCTCATCTATTAAGTGTAGCCAAATTCGATTTATTCCTCGCATGGTATACAATAAGAGAATGCAGCCACATCAATTGAACATCGCATTGTAGAATTGAACCAAGCAGTTAACTAAACACCACAACAAATGAACCAAACATTAACTGAGCACCACATTGCACAATATAACATACTCCTAATAGAAGATCAGACAGTTAACAAAACCAAGCATGCTTAACAACTTGGAAATATAGCAATTGTATTTGTTTCTCGTGTATTTAGTATAACCAAATTCGATTTATTCCTCACATGGTATACAATAATAGAATTCAGCCACAGCAATATAACATTGCATTGCAGAATTGAACCAAGCAGTTAACTAAACACCACAACAAATGAACCAAATGTTAACTGAGCACCACATTGCACAATATAACATACTCCTAATAGAAGATCATACAGTTAACCAAACCAAGCATGCTTAACAACTTGGAAATATAGCAATTGTATTTGTTTCTCATGTATTTAGTACAGCCAAATTCAATTTATTCCTCACATGGTATACAATAACAGAATGCAGCCACAACAATTGAACATCGCATTGCAGAATTGAACCAAGTAGTTAACTAAACACCAAAAGAAATGAACCAAACGTTATCTGAGCACCACATTGCACAATATAACATACTCCTAATAGAAGATCAGACAGTTAACCAAACCAAGCATGCTTAACAACTTGGAAATATTGCACCTTGAAGAATTGAACATCACATTTGCAGAATTGAACCAAGCAGTTAACCGAACACCACACTGCACGACATATAGAACATATACACTATAGCAAGATTGCATGGTAAAAGTAGATAGCACAATTCACTAGAATTTGTTAAGGAAAGGCAATAGCTAGCAAACTAAACATGGGTCCTTATAGTGAGCTAATAAGACAAGCTACTCCTCATTGTCAGAGATATCGATGACGATTGGCTCCTTGGACATGGAAGAGGGCGAGGCCTCCGCATCGTGGGTGCCCTCGTTGTAGTGGTGAGTTTCCTGAGCCACTCCGGGCACCAACCTACTGGCTCTCGAGATGAGGTAAGCACATGCACGCTGAGAAAACACCTCATAGTCTTTGTCGAAGGCACCGATGGTGGCCTCGAGAAAATGCCACGAATTGTCGTTTAAAGCAGCCAGCCGCATCGCGGCATCGGCACACGAGGCGTCAACGGTGGCCTCGACGACGAGGTGCTCCTCCAACATCTTGGGGTCGGCATGAGTGGCAGCCACCGTGAGCTCATCCGCGCGTGTGGCCACGATTTGCTTCTCCACTGCCAAATGCTGCTTGAGGTCCTGGCTATACTGCGTGCACCATGGCTTAGTCCGACGCTTATTTGGTGGAGGGGTCGGTGATTTGGGTGGAAGGTGTCACACTCGCGCCGGCCGTCGGGGCATGTGGGATGTGGAAGGAGGACGAGGATGGGGGTCGGGTGTGGATTACCTGCCAGGATAGGCGAGGCCGAGAAACGTGAAGGAGGGTCGCCAGCGAGGAGGCGGCGGCGCTGCAAGCAAGGAGTGAAGGTTTCAACTTGGAAAGGAAGGCAGAAACAGGGGAAAATGTGACTTTTGGTAAGGGGGGGTAGATATTTCTGCAGAAGCCAAAAGTTTGGAATCGCTTCAGCCAAAAAACTGGCGCACAAAGTGTCAGCAGACACGCTCCCTTATTCAGAGCGGGCTATGGACTGTAGCCATCGCACCTTCTCGCGTAAGCCGTATGCGTACTATACTCCGACGGTGCTCCAAGATATTTTGTGCCCCATCTCACATGGTTGGTTATAATAAACTGTGTGGGATCTACTTGATTTTTCGTCTTGATTTGAATTACACAATGGGGTCAAAACAGCCATGGACGGTGTTTGAATTGCTAGACCATTTATCTGAAGTGATCATGCTATTATATGTGTGTCATAAAAGAATTGGAATTATTCAAGGTCCGTTTGGACATTTTTATGCACTAAGTGAGTTTTCAATGCAATCATGTGCATAATTCAAATTTTAACTACATGCACATGCTCCAGTACATATAGATTGGTTGAAAAATTAAATCTTTGTCTTTGGGTGCATGCTTAGGTCCCATGCAAGAAATGTGAATGAATGTGAAACACCCTGCCACCGTCACTCGGCTGCAAACATTGAGATACCTGGTTTTTAAATTCTAGTAAATCCAAAACTCGCCTAAAATTCATGAAACTTGGCATGTTATCATGGAGCGGCATCAACATGCCATGGTAAATTTTTTGTCCCATTTGGGCAGGTTTGGGTATATGCTTCTCATAAACCAGAGCTTCTCACAAACCAGAGCTTCCCACAACCAGCATGATGGTTTCGGTAGGTAATGCCCCACCTTTGGGGACGAAACGATATCCATTGCCTCTTATTGCTTTCAAAAAATTTCTCGTGTTAACATAGAACAACATGAGTGCTGTGTTATTTTTTGTGATTTTTCGGGGTTCATTTGGACATTTTTATGCATTAACTGAGTTCTCAATGCATTTATGTGCATAATTCAAATTTGAACTACATGCACATGCTCAAGTGCGTATAAATTGGTTAAAAAATCAAATCATTTGTCCTTGGGTGCATGCTTAGGTCCCATGCAAGAAATGGGAATGAATGTTAAACACCCTGCCACCGTCACTCGGCCGCAAACATTGAGATACCTGGTTTTTAAATTCTAGTAAATCCAAAACTCGTCTGAAATTCATGAAAGTTGGCGTGCTATCATGGAGCGGCATCAACATGTCATGGTAATTTTTTTGTCCCATTTGGGGCAGGTTTGGGTTTATGCTTCTCAAAAACCAGGGCTTCTCACAACAAGCATGATGGTCTCGATAGGGAACGCCCTACCTTTGCGGATGAAACGATATTTATTGCCTCTTATTGCTTTCAAAAATTTTCTAGTGTCAACATAGAACAAAAGGAGTGTTGTGTCAAATTTTGTGATTTTTCGGGGTTCGTTTGGACATTTTTATGCATTAACCGAGTTTTCAATGCATTTATGTGCATAATTCAAATTTGAACTACATGCACATGCTCCAGTGCATATAAATTGGTTGAAAAATCAAATATGTGTCCTTGGGCGCATGCTTAGGTCCCCTGCAAGAAATGGGAATGAATTTCAAACACGGGGCACTGTTGATTGCCGGCAAAACATTAAGATGCCTGGTTTTTAAATTCTAGTAAATCCAAAACTCGTCTGAAATTCATGAAACTTGGCATGCTATCATGGAGCGGCATCAACATGCCGTGGTAAATTTTTTGTCCCATTTGTGGCAGGTTTGGGTATATGCTTCTCACAAACCAGAGCTTCTCACAACAAGCATGATAGTTTCGGTAGGGAACGTCCCAAATATGTGTGTTGCCACACGCCCGTGTGCCGTGCGAGCATGCATGAGTTGACGGGACACATGCGAGCAGTCCGCCGCGCATGCATACCGGGAGGCGTGCGTGCAGGTGTGTGTATTGGCGGGGAGGCATGCGAGTAGTTGTGTGAAATGATGGTAGGAATGGCAGACATCCGCCGCGCAGGCTCATCGGGAGGCGAGACAACTTTTGACCGCAGCCTGCCTCGCTCCCACTGGTCCGTATTAATTGCACGTCCGAGTCGCCGGCCATAATAGGCGGCCGCACCCCTAGTCCACAGTGGTCACCAACGTCTGGACTCTAGAGTGTATGACGATGCCGCCGAAGCGCACCATCGGAGGGAGTGGCGACGCCAGGGCTGGTGAAGCACCCGCACAATGTGTGAAGCTAGCCATAGAGGTTTCCGTCGCCTCCGACGAGGTCTCGCACAGGCAGCAGCATGACCTTGAATTTGTCTGCGCCGTCGTGCCCCCCCCCAGCCGGAGCCAGAGGTCAACAGCAACTCCGGCAACAACTACAACTCCGATGGAAAACCGGTTAGTCATCTATATACCCATTTGTGCGGCAAACATATGAAGTGTTTTCTCTGGTTAATCCCCCCCCCCCCCCCCCCCCCCCCCCCCCTTAATTTTTTTTGGAATACAAATCTTATGGTTATGTTCTCTCAGTCCATGAAATTAAAGTAATTAAGATCCATTAGATGCACGTAGCGTATTGATTGTTTGAATGTTATCCGTATAGAGTTAGTGATTAATTCTTTGTTCCGTACAAATGATTTTTGCTAATAATCCGACTAGGGTTAGCTTGCGTGCTAATAATTCGTGGCCAGATCTTGAGAATTGATTTTGAATGTCCTACATATATGTTTGTCCCTTTTTTCTTCCTAATCTTGAGAATTGATTTCGAATGTCCTACATGTTATTTTCTTTCAGATTGGTATGTACACAGATGAGACTCCGCCCAGCGCCACCGCCGGATGTAGATCTTAGACCTGGCTGTGCGGCCAGAAGCGCCCCTGGACCTGAGGAACTAGTAGAATCTCTGGCGGACCGCATCAGCGATCTCCCAGATAGAATCCTTGGGGAGATCATCTACCTTCTCCCCACCAAGGATGGTTGCCGCACACAAGTCCTCACATCTCAGTGGCGCACTCTGTGGTGCACCACGCCTCTTAATATCGACTGTCGTCAGCTATCTGTCGATGATGATGCTGAACTCCTCAGAGCCATCATCTCCTCCCACGGGGCCTCCGTTCAATGCATCTACATCCCGGCATGCTACCTGCTGGACATACCCTGCACGATGGCCGCCTGGCTGACATCCCGTCAATTCGATAAACTCCAGCAGCTTGAGTTCTACCATTACAGCGATAGGTTACCACCAAGAGCTGCATCTGTGCCCTCACCACCGACGCCCATCTCATGGTTTTCCTCCTCTGTCCACACCGCCGCATTGACCCAGTGCCACCTAGCAGACTATCTGGTACAAATGCTTCGACTACTAGTGCTGAAAAACTTGCACTTGTGTTGGTTGATCTGTCGGTGGCCTCACTTGATAGCATCATCCACTCTAGCTGCCCTGCACTGCAACGTTTGGTGCTTGTTTTTGGAATAGGAATCCATATCCCTTGTCTCAAAATAATGTCGTCTCACCTTATAAGTATTGGAGTTCATTTTGAAGGATAGGAGCTCATCATCGAAGACGCCCCTTCACTTCAAAGGTTGCTCCTTAATTGTTGTTATAAACCTTCACAAATAACTGTGGTCTCTGCACCTAAACTGGAGACCTTGGGTGCAATTAGTGATCCATTTGAATGGTTCGAGATGGTGTTTGCCTCCACACCTATTGACATACTGTATATATTGTTTACGTGCACTTTTGTAATTTGCATTTTTCATTTGTGCGCATAAGTTAAGTATCATCTTGGAGTACACTTTCAGTGCTAATATTATGTTCCATGCTCAATGAAGTGCGTGTCCATCCTATCAGTGGTGGTGGATTCTGTCAAGACCTTATATATCACCATGTGGTGTTTTGATCTCAACATCATTATTGCCTTACTGTAATGCTTTCCATGTCTGGAGAATTTGTATATGAAGGTGATGATTTCAGGCACATTGAAAGCCCATATATAATGTACTATAATTAATCGTTCAGCTATCACTCTTTCAACATAATCTTTTTTAGAAACTGTTTTCAATCTTCATCTCTATTTAGGCACTAACACATGGAGAAAAAGGTATAACCAATCAATGGTTCAAGAAGCATCAGGATTTTCTCAGATCTCACGACATTCGTTTGAAGACACTAACACTGGAAGGATATGCATCCAACAATGCAAACACTAGCTTTGTCACATTCTTCATGTTGAATGCGAGGGCACTATTGTCCGTGAGGATTAAGTTTTTCAACAAGAAATTTCTTACGGCTGCAGGTGTTGAACAACATAAAAAGAAGTTTCATGTGGACCTAAGGGCTTCTGATCGTGCTCGGCTTCTATTTACAACAGCTTGTCAACATGGACCAGTAGAATTTCTGGCCGTTGATCTTGATCTTATGGATCAGACCGATCCATTTGATTGTGACTGCCGGAAACTTTGATTGAGTTAGATGTCATTGTCTTGTTCAATCTAGATTTTATCTAAACCTGATGAGCAATTAATCCTTGTGCTTTTGTACTGTTTGTTAGCTGGAGTTAGATATTGTTGCCCTTTTCAACTTGGCTTTGACCCATATTTTCTTTCATACTGGGCCAATGGCTTGCCATTTCTTTAGTTAAGGCATAAATACTATAAGCATTCATAACATAGGCAAAGAACATCACTCTCGCGGGATCCTTGAGATCTTTGTTCATTACAGAACCGCAAGTTTTTAGTGCCCACCAGCACCCACAAACTTATTTCTAGTTTGCACACCAAGGGCTGTAATGCTCAATGAGAAAAGCTGCATGGTAGTCACAGATTTGGATTTATCATTTGGGACCCACGAGGAAAAAGCCTATCCAGGGCAGTGCCGACTCGACAGTAAACATTGCGAAACTTGGTTCTAAAATGACTGTAAATCCAAAACTCGCCTCAAAATCATGAAACTTGGCATGGTGTTATGTCATAGCACCAACACGTTGTGGTAAAAAATTAGTCCAATTTGGGACAAGTTTTGGTACAATCTTCTTACAAACCAGAGCTTCTCTCAAAAAGGCTCATGGTTCCGAGAGGGACCTTGTCACCTATGTGTGTGAAACGACATACGATGTCTCTTCCTGCCTTGATTTATTTCACAGAGGCAACATGCAACCATATATAGTAGCATCGTCCTAAAAATATGAAATTAATCACAGTCCGTTTTGCCTTTTTATACATTATTTGAGTTTCATAGGCATTTTGGAATGTATGTAATTCGATGTTCAATATGTTTATGGAATCAAGTCCTTATACATGTTATTCTTCTGTAGACAGAGCAAATCACACGGCTTATTAGCAGCAATCGTCTATGTTATTATTGGTCTTCACACACATTTCTGATTATGGACCTGTTTCCCGCGTATAACAAACATCTTGTTCAGTTGAACCATTTCCATTGTGTTGCCTGATCACACATAGTTCATCCTAGTGAACCGTATGTTGTATATCGCACACACCTTCATCTGGATGCCCGTTTCTTTTGTTCCTCATCATTGCAGACAGTTAAATTGAACTGAACCATATTCACTGCATCGCACACGCAACTAAAATCTGAACCGTGTTTGATGCATCCTCCATCGCAAATGTTTTGCACCCTTTTTGATGGTCTTTTACACCACCGTTTGCGATTATTGCATCACACACAGTTTCGTCGAAGGGTCTCTGATCGTAGTGTCGCGTTAGCAGCATCCTGCAGTAGTGTGTGCCACAAGTACAATGCCCGGTAGCACTCTGAGCTGCATCATGAGTACAACGACCGGTTGCACTCTGAGCTGCACCGCAAGTACAATTTCTAGTTGCACTCTGAGCTGCGTCACAAGTACAACGTCTATTCCGAGTGAAGAGCTATCCTCTCACTCGGGAACTCAGTTGCGATCCTAGTCAAAAATTCTGAAGATGATAGGGACAAAGCAACTGCATTCAAATAAAACAACCAAGTTCGGATAAATCCAGCAAGGTTCTGAACCACTAGCAGAAGTGCTCTGGATCAAGCCCGAAAGAGTTTAACGATTACAAAATTACTCGGCATTCAGAGGCAAATAAAGTCAAGTTATCAAGTTTTCACTCGGCAAGAGGAGGCTTTGCTGGCTCGATGAAAGTGTCCAAGTCGATGCCTTCTGCAATGCAAGTGGCAGCGTCGATGAAGGTCTCCATGAAATATTGAAATTGAAGCTTCTTGGTGTTAGCCACCTGAAGAGCCTTCACCTTCTCTTCCTTGGCGTCCTTACAATGAACACGTACGAGTGATAAAGCCACATCAGCACTGCAGCGAGCAGCTGACTGCTACCTCTTGAGCACTACGTTGGATTTCCTTGAAGAGGAAAGGATGATGCAGCAAAGTAGCGTAAGTATTTCCCTCAGTTTTTGAGAACCAAGGTATCAATCCAGTAGGAGACTACGCGCGAGTCCCTTGTACCTGCACAAAACAAATAAATCCTCGCAACCAACATGATAAGGGGTTGTCAATCCCTTCAGGTCACTTACGAGAGTGAGATCTGGTAGATATGATAAGATAATATTTTTGGTATTTTTGTGATAAACATGCAAAGTAAAATAAAAGCAAAGTAAAAAGCAAAGGAAATAACTAAGTATTGGAAGATTAATATGATGAAGATAGACCCTGGGGCCATAGGTTTCCCTAGTGGCTTCTCTCAAGAGCAAGGGTATTTTACGGTGGGTGAACAAATTACTGTTGAGCAATTGACATAATTGAGCATAGTTATGAGAATATCTAGGTATGATCATGTATATAGGCATCACGTCTGAGACAAGTAGACCGACTCCTTCCTGCATCTACTACTATTACTCCACTCATCGACCGCTATCCAGCATGCATCTAGAGTATTAAGTTCATGAAAATAGAGTAACGCCTTAAGCAAGATGACATGATGTAGAGGGATAAATTCATGCAATATGATGAAACCCCATCTTGTTATCCTCGATGGCAACAATACAATACGTGCCTTGCTGCCCCTACTGTCACTTGGAAAGGACACCGCAAGATTGAACCCAAAGCTAAGCACTTCTCCCATTGCAAGAAAGATCAATCTAGTAGGCCAAACCAAACTGATAATTCGAAGAGACTTGCAAAGATAACCAATCATACATAAAAGAATTCAGAGAAGATTCAACTATTGTTCATAGATAATCTTGATCATAAACCCACAATTCATCGGTCTCAACAAACTGACCGCAAAAAGAAGATTACATCGAATAGATCTCCACAAGAGAGGGGGAGAACATTGTATTAAGATCCAAAAAGAGAGAAGAAGCCATCTAGCTAATAACTATGGACCCGAAGGTCTGAGGTAAACTACTCACACTTCATCGGAGAGGCTATGGTGTTGATGTAGAAGCCCTCCGTGATGGATGCCCCCTCCGGTGGAGCTCCGGAACAGGCCCCAAGATGGGATCTCGTGGATACAGAAAGTTACGACGGTGGAATTAGGGTTTTGGCTCCGTTTCTGATCGTTTGGGGGTACGTAGGTATATATATAGGAGGAAGGGAGTACGTCGGTGGAGAAGCAGGGGGCCCACGAGGGTGGAGGGCACGCCTGGGGGGGGTGGTGGTAGGCGCGCCCCCTACCTCGTGGCTTCCTCCTTTATTTCTTGATGTAGGGTCCAAGTCTCCTGGATCATGTTCAGTGAGAAAATCATGTTCCCGAAGGTTTCATTCCGTTTGGACTCCGTTTGATATTCCGTTTCTGCGAAACTCTGAAATAGGCAAAAAACAACAATTCTGGGCTGGGCCTCTGGTTAATAGGTTAGTCCCAAAAATAATATAAAAGTGGATAATAAAGCCCAATAATGTCCAAAACAGTAGATAATATATCATGGAGCAATCAAAAATTATAGATACGTTGGAGACATATCACTGACTTCTTCCATGCCTGCACTCGGCCAGGGATGCTGTTGAGTCGAGTCATCAGTGACTCGAGGTCGTCAGAAGCACATCCTATGGCTATAACTCCTTGTCGATCCGGGACAGTGCGACCTTCAGTCGGGTGACGTAGTACAAGACACTAGAAAGACGAGATTCCAGTCACAGCACGTTCATGGCAGCCTCGTCCTTGACGAGAGAGTTGACGGGGTCCAGTCCTGTCTCCATCCACCCAGTTTCCTCCTCAATTCTGACAGAATTCTGCACGCACTGAAAGGTAATGAATTGGCAGCAACATGGTGAAGAAGTTCTTTGTAATCAATGGGACAAGGGAAAGTACCTTCAAGCATGGGAAACATCTTCTTGGCAAGACCACCCAGATAAATTTCCAGTTTGTCCCGCTTTCGAGTGAGAACATCCACTTTGTCAGCAAAAGCCACCTTATCCTCCTTCAGTTGCACAACCTCTTTATTCGCCTCGTCAACAATAGTTTTTAGCTTGGCGTTCTCCTCTTCCAACTTTCCGACTGAAGCCAGCATCTTGTTAGCAAGTTTAGTTTTCTCACGCGCCGTCTTCTGCGCTGCCGCAAGATCAAGGTCCTTCTGCTCCAAAGCCCGCTTCATTTTGTCTAAAGAAATAACATTCTCCAGACGAGCTTGGAGTTGACGGTTTTCACTACGCACATCTGTTCAAGTGGAATCACTCGGTTCAAAGAATGAAAAGGTAAAGATGGCAAGGCAAGCAATCAACAAATTGTTACCTCCCATCATAGCTGCTTCGTCCTGGGCTTTATTCAGGTTCTCCTTGGCTAACTCCAGGTCGAGATTGAGTTGGATCTGCTTCTTCTCCAAATCAGCGTACTTGGTCCCAAGTTCACAAGCTCTCTGCAATCAACAAAAAGACAAGTCAGTTGACGAAAATGAAGATCAGTTACTTCCGAGTGGAAAGTGTGCAAGATTAAATGGCCACAACAAAAAGAGTTCTAAGACTGCTGCCGAATCGCACATTCAACAGCAGTCTCGGGGACTACACCCAATGGGTGCACTTAGCGTGCCCCCACTGGTTTGATTTCCCACTCAGCATGGTCCGCCCAACCCGAGTGGAAGGAGTAAAAAAGCATATGTTCTAAGACCACAGTCGACTGCCCATAGTCAACAGCGGTCTCGGGGACTACACCTAGTGGGTGCACTAAGCGTGCCCCCACTAGAACAAGAACTCACTCGACATGATCTGTCTAATTCGAGTGAAAGAAGCTACGCAGTTACAAGAAACACCCAGTGGGTGTACAGATGCAAGGTGCAGACTGACATCTTATGAATAATAAAGCAACAATTTTCAGATAACATATCCTAACAGAACAAGAATCGAGTTGGAAAACCAATCGGAGATCAACTTACAATCCCACTTACTCGAACATTAGCTTGAAGAGCAGAGCTGGCGTCGTAGGCAGCCTTGCGGAAAGTAAAGCATGCAACTTGCAAGAATGTAAAGGGAAGGGTTTGGAGGATTCAAACACAATTGGAGACACGGATGTTTTTGTTGTGGTTCCGATAGGTGGTGCTATCGTACATCCACGTTGATGGAGACTTCAACCCACGGAGGGTAACGGTTGCGCGAGTCCACGGAGAGCTCCACCCACGAAGGGTCCACGAAGAAGCAACCTTGTCTATTCCATCATGGCCGTCGCCCACGAAGGACTTGCCTCACTAGCAGTAGATCTTCATGAAGTAGGCGATCTCCTTGCCCTTACAAACTCCTTGGTTCAACTCCATAATATTGTCGAAGGCTCCCAAGTGACACCTAGCCAATCTAGGTGACACCACTCTCCAAGAAGTAACAAATGGTGTGTTGATGATGAACTCCTTGCTTTTGTGCTTCAAATGATAGTCTCCCCAACACTCAACTCTCTCTCACAAGATTTGGATTTGGTGGAAAGAAGATTTGAGTGGAAAGCAACATGGGTAAGGCTAGCGATCAAGATTCATATGGTTGGAATGGAATATCTTGACCTCAACACAAGTGTAGGTGGTTCTCTCTCAGAAAATGTGTATTGGAAGTGTAGGTATGTTCTGATGGCTCTCTCCACGAATGAAGAGTGGGTGGAGGGGTATATATAGCCTCCACACAGAATCTAACCATTACACAAACTTTGCCAAACTCGGTGGGACCGAATGGTTAAACTCGGTCGGACCGATTCAGCAAACCTAGTGACCGTTAGGATTTTCGGTGGGACTGAGATGCAACTCGGTAGGACCGATATGGTTAGGGTTAGGGCATAACGTAATCTCAGTGTGACCGATTACACAAACTCGGTGGAATCGATTTTGGTAATAAGCTAACAAGAGAGTTGGTCAGGTAAACTCAGTGGGACCGATTCGCTCATCTCGGTGAGACCGAAATGTTACAAAAGGGAAACAGAGAGTTTACATTGCAATCTCGGTGGGACCGATCGCTCATCTCGGTAAGACCGAAATGTTATGAAGGGAAACAGAGAGATTACAATCCCATCTCGGTGAGACCGAGATCCCTATCGGTGAGACCGATTTGCCCAGGGTTTGTGGCAGTGGTTATGACATTTGAAACTCGGTGGCGCCGGATAGAAATAATCGGTGGGGCCGAGTTTGACTTTTTGGTTTAGGTCATATGTGGATGTGGGAGAGTAGTTGAGGATTTTGGAGCATATCACTAAGCACTTTGAGCAAGCAAGCCATTAAGCAACACCTCATCCCTCCTTGATAGTATTGGCTTTAGCTATAGACTCAATGTGATCTTGGATCACTAAAATATAAAATGTAGATTCTTGAGCTTCACGCTTGAGCCAAACTTTTTGTCCTTAGAATTTTGAGGGATCCACTTTCCTAATCCATGCCATGCCATTCATTGAGCTTTTCCTGAAATATTAATCTTGGAATAATGTTAGCTCAATGAGCTATATGTTGCTAGGAATTACCAAAACCACCCAGGGATAGTTGCACTTTCGTTAGTCGACAAGGGATCAATAAACGAGACAGTAGTACGTACTGGATCACCAAGTTGCTGAACTTCATGTTCAGATGCTAGGCGAGGTGCTTTGCTGGCAGCCACCCTCCTGCTCAAACTCCTGCCCCTTCTCCCTGTATTCCTTGAAGGAACTTCATCATCATCATCATCATCGTTCGGAAGCTGAATAACATTTGTCGGCACTACAAAACACTTGGCAAAAAGGTTTCAGTCGCTTACCAAAACAGTCGGAAAAGCAAAGGCTTAGCTGTGGGATCTAACCTGCCCGAGAAGTGGCCATGTCTGCGGTTTCTGCGTCACCTCGCTCCTCGTCGACTTCCATGGATGTTGCAGAAGTGGTAGCACTGAAAGTTACAAATTTCACTCGGTCAAACTAAAGAAGAAAGTTGCAGTGGAAACAAAAGTCAAAGATAACAAACACTTACGCCGAAGCAACAGTCATGGCCACCTTGGTCCTGGGCAGAGCCTTCCGGGGCTTCGGTGGAATGACTCTAGGCTGTCTCGTGGCCTTTTCCGACGGCTCTGGAGTCAAGGTCCGAGTGTGCTTTGGTATTTTCGCACTCGGTGAGACCACTTTGTCGTGCCCTCTCGCGGGGTCATGCGACTGCTTGGAGCACTGCTCAGAGCGGAGCGGCGGGTCGACTTCTTCGCTGCTACTAGAGTCCTCACTGTTCTCCTCGCTGTTGTCCGCATACTGATAATCACCGCTCTCGCCATCACTCTCAACTCCTTCCTGGTACTGCTCCCCGCTCAGCATTGAGTACATCTTGGTGAAAATCTACAAGACACAAGTTACAAACATCAGTCAGATTCAAGAACAATCAGAGGTCGAAAAGAAAAAACACTCGGTAAATTGCGCCTGACCTCTTCTGGAGCATTGTCGGCGTGGAATGGCAGAATCCTCCTGGATCCCCTAGGGTTATCCTTGTTCCCAGTAATGCTCCTGAGCCACTGGGCCACCTTCTCCTCATCAACCTCCTCCGGGTGGATTCGAGTTGTGTCTTCGGGGCCCGAGTACATCCACATCGGGTGATCACGAGCTTGGAGAGGTTGGATGCATCGACTGAGGAACACTGATACGTCCATTTTGCATCATGCTTTTATATCGATATTTATCGCATTATGGACTGTTATTTCACTTTATGTCATAATACTTATGGCTATTCTCTCTTATTTTACAAGGTTTACATAAAGAGGGAGAATGCCGGCAGCTGGAATTCTGGTCTGGAAAAGGAGCAAATATTAGAGACCTATTATGCGCTACTCCAAAAGTCCTGATACTCCATGGAACGTCTTAAAAGAAATAAAGAAAAATCCATGCCAAAGATGAAGGCCAGGGGGCCCACACCCTGCTCACGAGGGTGGGGGGCGCCCCCCCTAGGGTGCGCCCCCTACCTCGTGGGCCCCCTGGTGGCTCTCCGACGCCCATCTTCTCCTATATGAGGTCTTTCAATGAGAAAAAAATGGCAAGGAACTTTTCGGGACGAGACTCCGCCGCCACGAGGCGGAACCTTGGCGGATCCAATCTAGAGCTCCGGTAGAGCTGTTCTGCCGGGGAAACTTCCCTACGGGAGGGGGAAATCATCACCATCGTCATCACCAACGCTCCTCTCATCAGGAGAGGGCAATCTCCATCAACATCTTCACCAGCACCATCTCATCTCCAAACCATAGTTCATCTCTTGTATCCAATTCTTGTCTCAAAGTCCGGGATTGGTGCTAGTATGTTGCTAGTAGTGTTGATTACTCCTTGTAGTTGATGCTAGTTGGTTTAATTGGTGGAAGATCATATGTTCAGATCCTATATGCATATTATTACCCCTCTGATTATGAACATGAATATGCTTTGTGAGTAATTACGTTCGTTCCTGAGGACAAGGGAGAAGTCTTGCTACGAGTAGTCATGTGAATTTGGTATTCGTTTGATATTTTGATAAGATGTATGTTGTCTAGCCTCTAGTGGTGTTATGTGAACGTCGACTACATAACACTTCACCATTATTTGGGCCTAGAGGAAGGCATTGGGAAGTAATAAGTAGATGATGGGTTGCTAGAGTGACAAGAGCTTAAACCCTAGTTTATGCGTTGCTTCGTAAGGGGCTGATTTGGATCCACATGTTTCATGCTATGGTTAGGTTTACCTTAATACTTTTGTTGTATTTGCGGATGCTTGCAATAGAGGTTAATCATAAGTGGGATGCTTGTTCATGTAAGAACAGCACCCAAGCACCGGTCCACCCACATATCAAATTATCAAAGTATCGAACGCGAATCATATGAACATGATGAAAACTAGCTTGACGATATTCCCATGTGTCCTCGGGAGCGCTTTTCCTATTATCAGAGTTTGTTCCGGCTTGTCCTTTGCTACAAAAGGATTGGGCCACCTTGCTGCACTTTATTTACTTTTGTTACTTGTTGCTCGTTACAATCTATCTTATCACAAAACTATCTGTTACCACTTATTTCAGTACTTGCAGAGAATACCTTGCTGAAAACCGCTTATCATTTCCTTCTGCTCCTCGTTGGGTTCGACACTCTTACTTATTGAAAGGACTATGATAGATCCCCTATACTTGTGAGTCATCAAGACTCTTTTCTGGAGCCGTTGCCGGGGAGTGTAGCGCCTTTGGTAAGGAAAAATTTATATAGTGTGCTGAAATTTACTGTCACTTGTTACTATGGAAAGTAATTCTCTGAGGGGCTTGTTCGGGGTATCTTCACCTCGTCCAGTAGAGCAAAGTGCTGCTCCTCAACCTACTGAACCTATTGAAAATGAAATTCCTTATGAGTATCCTTCGGGTATGATAGAAAAACTGCTAGCTAATCCTTTTACAGGAGATGGAACAAAGCATCCTGATGAGCACTTAATATATGTGGATGAAGTTTGTGGATTATTTAAGCTTGCAGGTATACCCGATGATGTTGCTAAGAAGAAGGTCTTCCCTTTATCTTTGAAGGGAGATGCATTGATATGGTATAGGCTATGTGATGATATGAGATCATGGGACTATAAAAGATTGAAGCTGGAATTTCATCAAAAGTATTACCCTATGCATCTTGTTCATCGTGATCGCAATTATATATATAATTTCTGGCCTCGCGAAGGAGAAAGCATCACTCAAGCTTGGGGGAGGCTTAAATCAATGTTATATTCATGCCCCAATCATGAGCTCTCAAGAGAAATAATTATGCAAAGTTTTTATGCTCGGCTTTCTGAAAACAATCGCACCATGCTCGATACTTCTTGTGCTGGCTCTTTTATGATGAAGACTATTGAATTCAGATGGAATTTATTGGATAGAATTAAACGCAACTCTGAAGATTGGGACCTCGACGAAGGTAAGGAGCCAGGTATGACACCTAAGTTTGATTGTGTTAAATCTTTTATGGATACCGATATTTTCCGTAAGTTTAGCACTAAATATGGACTTGACTCTGAGATAGTAGCTTCTTTCTGTGAATCTTTTGCTACTTATGTTGATCTCCCTAAGGAGAAGTGGTTTAAATATCATCCTCCCATAGAAGTAAAAGTAGCTGCACCTATTAAAGTTGAAGAAAAGACTGTCACTTATAATGATCCTATTGTTCCTACTTCTTATATTGAGAAACCACCTTTCCCTGTTAGAATAAAGGATCATGCTAAAGCTTCAACTGTTGTTCGTAAAAGCAATATTAGAACTTATACACCTCCTGAGCAAGTTAAAGTAGAACCTAATATTGCTATTGTTAAAGATCTCTTGTTTGATAATATTGATGGGCATGTTATTCAGTTCGAAGGTGAAACTGCTAAAATTGCTAAACCTTGTGATAAGGATAAACATAGACCTGTGGTAGGCATGCCTGTTATTTCTGTTAAAATAGGAGATCATTGTTATCATGGCTTATGTGATATGGGGTGCTAGTGCAAGTGTTATACCTCATGACTTATACAAAGAGATTAAGAATGAAATTGCACCTGTTGAGTTAGAAGATATTGATGTTACTATTAAACTTGCTAATAGAGATACTATTGCACCAATTGGAATTGTTAGAGATGTTGAAGTCTTGTGCGGGAAAACTAAATATCCTGCTGATTTTCTTGTTCTTACTTCTCTGCAAGATAGCTTTATTGGTAGACCCTTCTTAAATATTGTCAATGCTACCATAGATTGCACAAAGAATGTTGTTACTATTGGCTTGGATGATATGGTTCATGAGTTTAATTTCTCTAAATTTAGTAAACAACATCATAAGGAAGAATTACCTAGTAAGGATGAAATTATTGGTCTTGCTTCTATTGTCGTACCTCCTAGTGATCCTTTAGAACACTATTTGCTAGACCATGAAAATGATATGTTCATGAATGAAAGAAGGGAAATAGATGAAGTATTCTTTAAACAGGAACCTATTCTGCATCACAATTTGCATGTTGAAATTTTAGGGGATTCTCCTCCACCCAAGGGTGATCCCGTGTTTGAGCTCAAACCTTTGCCTGATAATCTTAAATATGCTTATCTTGATGAAAAGAAGATATATCATGTTATTATTAGTGCTAACCTTTCAGAGCATGAAGAAGAAAGATTATTGAAAACTCTGAAGAAGCACCGTGCTTCTATTGGATATACTCTTGATGATCTTAAGGGCATTAGTCCCACTCTATGTCAACATAAAATAAATTTGGAAGAAGATGCCAAACCAGTTCATGATCCTCAACGACGTCTGAATCCTAAAATGAAAGAAGTGGTAAGAAAATAAATACTAAAGCTTCTGGAAGGCAGGTATAATCTATCCCGTTGCTGATAGTGAGTGGGTAAGTCCTGTCCATTGTGTCCCTAAGAAGGGAGGTATTACTTTTGTTCCTAATGATAAAGATGAATTGATTCCACAAAGAATTATCACAAGTTATAGGATGGTAATTGATTTCCGCAAATTAAATAAAGCTACTAAGAAAGATCATTACCCCTTACCTTTTATAGATCAAATGCTAGAAAGATTATGCAAACATACACACTATTGCTTTCTAGATGGTTATTATGGTTTCTCTCAAATACCTGTGTCGGCTAGAGATCAATCAAAGACTACTTTTACATGCCTTTTTGGTACTTTTGCTTATAGACATATGCCTTTTGGTTTATGTAATGCATCTGCTACCTTTCAAAGATGCATGATGGCTATATTCTCTAACTTTTGTGAAAAGATTTGTGAGGTTTTCATGGACGAATTTTCCGTCTATGGTTCCTCTTTTGATGATTGCTTGAGAAATCTTGATCGAGTTTTGCAGAGATGTGAAGAAACTAATCTTGTCTTGAATTGGGAAAGTGCCACTTTATGGTTAATGAAGGTATTTTCTTGGGGCACAAAGTTTCTGAAAGAGGTATTGAAGTTGATAAAGCCAAGGTGGATGCTATTGAAAAGATGCCATGTACCAAGGACATCAAAGGTATAAGAAGTTTCCTTGGTTACGCCAGATTTTATAGGAGGTTCATTAAGGACTTCTCAAAAATTTCTCGGCCCCTGACTAATTTATTTCAAAAAGATATACCATTTGTCTTCGATGATGATTGTGTAGAAGCATTTGAAACACTTGAGAAAGCATTAGTCTCTACACCTGTTGTTCAGCCACCTGATTGGAATTTACCCTTTGAAATTATGTGTGATGCTAGTGATTATGCTGTAGGTGCTGTTCTAGGGCAAAGAGTTGTTAAGAAATTAAATGTTATTCATTATGCTAGTAAGACTCTAGACAATGCTCAAATAAATTATGCTACTACTGAAAAAGAGCTTTTAGCAGTTGTATTTCCCTGTGATAAGTTCAGATCTTATATTGTTGATTCTAAAGTGACTATTCAAACTGATCATGCTGCTATTAAATATCTTATGGAAAAGAAAGATGCTAAACCTAGACTTATTAGATGGGTTCTCTTGCTACAAGAATTTGATTTGCATATTGTTGATAGAAAGGGAGCTGAGAACCCCGTTGCAGACAACTTGTCTAGGTTAGACAATATTCTTGATGACCCACTACCTATTAATGATAGCTTTCCTGATGAACAAGTAAATGTTATAAGTACATCTCGCAGTACTCTATGGTATGCTGATTATGCTAATTATATTGTTGCTAAATTTATGCCACCTAGCTTCACATACCAACAAAAGAAAAAGTTCTTCTATGATTTGAGACATTACTTTTGGGATGACCCACATCTTTATAAAGAAGGAGTAGATGGTGTTTTTAGACGTTGTGTACCTGAGCATGAACAGCAACAGATCCTACACAAGTGTCATTACGAGTCTTATGGAGGACACCACGCTGGAGATAGAACTGCACATAAGGTATTGTGATCTGGTTTTTATTGGCCTACTCTCTTCAAGGATGCCCTAAGTTTGTCTTGTCTTGTGATGAATGTCAAACAATTGGTAATATTAGTAGACGTCAAGAAATGCCTATGAATTATTCACTTGTTATTGAACCGTTTCATGTTTGGGGCTTTGATTATATGGGATCTTTTCCTGCCTCTAATGGATATACACATATTCTAGTTGCTGTTGATTACGTTACTAAGTGGGTAGAAGCTATTCCAACTAGTAGTGCTGATCATAACACTTCTATTAAAATGCTTAAAGAAGTTATTTTCCCGAGGTTTGGAGTCCCTAGATATTTAATGACTGAAGGTGGTTCACACTTTATTCATGGTGCTTTCCGTAAAATGCTTGCTAAATATGATGTTAATCATAGAATTGCATCTCCTTATCACCCACAGTCTAGTGGTCAAGTAGAGTTGAGCAATAGAGAGCTCAAATTAATTTTGCAAAAGACGTTTAATAGGTCTAGAAAGAATTGGTCCAAGAAACGTGATGATGCATTATGGGCTTACAGAACTGCATACAAAAATCCTATGGGTATGTCTCCGTATAAAATGGTTTGTGGAAAAGCATGTCACTTACCTCTCGAACTAGAACATAAGGCATATTGGGCTATTAAAGAGCTTAACTATGATTTTAAACTTACCGGTGAGAAGAGGTTATTTGATATTAGCTCACTTGATGAATGGAGAACCCAAGCTTTTGAAAATGCCAAGTTGTTTAAAGAAAAAGTTAAAAGATGGCATGACAAAAGGATACGAAAGCGTGAGTTTAATGTAGGTGATTATGTATTGCTATACAACTCTCGTTTAAGATTTTTTGCAGGAACTTCTCTCTAAATGGGAAGGCCCCTATGTTATCGAAGAGGTCTATCGCTCCGGTGCCATAAAGATCAACAACTTCGAGGGCACAAATCCAAAAGTGGTAAACGGTCAAAGAATCAAACATTATATCTCAAGTAATCCCATAAATGTTGAAACCAATATTATTGAAACCGTAACCCCGGAGGAATACATAAGGGACACTTTCCGGAACGTTTTAGACTCCGAAAAGGAATAGGTATGTGGTACGGTAAGTAAACCGACTCCAAAACAAATTTTAAGGCAATATTTCTCCGTTTTGGATATTTAGAAAAATAGAAAAATAAGTAGCAGTCCGGGAAGGACACGAGGGCCCCACGAGGCTGGTGGGCGCGCCCTACCCCCCTGGGCGCTCCCCCCTACCTCGCGAGAACCTTGTGTGCCTTCCGGACTCCGTTTTCTTGCACGATACGTATTTTGGTCGGTAAATATTCATTATATATTCTCCCGAAGGTTTTGACTCCCGTATCACGCAAAAATCTCCTGTCTTTGTTTCGAGCTGTTTTCTGACAAATCTAGATTATCATGACGTCCCCAAGTGCTTCCAAGGACAAGTTCTTCGAGAAGGTCATCAACCCTTACCTCGCGGAGGTGCTGCGACACCCTCAGACCATTGAGATGCGTGATGGGTTGTTGCACATCCGCGATGTTGAGGGACCAAAGGGAACCGGAAGCGTGGAGACGAGGCTCGAAGCAATGCAGCAACAAATTTTCAAGTGCAAGGGGATGGTGGAGCGTGGAATCAACGCTAGCCACACGATGCTCGTGGAGTTCACTAACAACTACAAGACGGATGCCAAGAACACCGAGGAGGCCATCTTCAAGCTATATGAGAAGATCGAGCACCTCCAAGCCCAAATCTATGACCTGCAAAACCAAAACTATAAGTACGAATATAGATTCAAAAGAATGAGTTTAGCTGCAGATTCGAGGATTCCGGAGACTCGATCATCCTTCTATGATGGTGAACCTATGCCTTGGAAGATGGATGACAAGCCCGCATCATCAACAATACCTCCACCTTCTTCACCGACAAAGGAGATATAATGACATGGGTATGGGCACTCCCCTTGGCAACTGCCAAGCTTGGGGGAGGTGCCCCGGTATCGTATCACCATCACAACTTTTATCTTTACAGTTTTTCTTAGTTCGATCCTATTAGTAGTATCTTGATCTAGTAGAATAAAGTTTATGGCATGATCTAGTTTTGAGTTTTGCTTTATGATCTTTCTTTGTAATCGAGTCCATGAGCTATATATAATAAAGATTAGTGTTGAGTCAAGGGCTTGATTATTTTGCCATGATCTTGGATGAATAAAAGAAAAGAGAAAAAGAATAAAAAGAAGCAAAGAGTTCATATTGATCTTATTAAGAGTTATGACTTCACATAGAAAGAGTATGATGATTAAAAGTTGTTGGGAGTTGGCAGACATAGCTTTGGTCATTGTTGCAATTAATAGGAAGTAATAAGGAAAGAGAGGTTTTCACATATAGATATATTATCACTGACATCTTTTATGATTGGGAGCACTTATTAAAATATGACATGCTAAAGAGTTGATGTTGGACAAGGAAGACAACGTAATGAGTTATGTCTTTCTTATATCTGAGATAAAGTATGTTGCCATGGATCCTCTAACTTGTTGAGCTTGCCTTTCCCCCTCATGCTAGCCAAATTCTCAGCACCAAATAGAAATACTACTTGTGCTTCCAAATACCCTTAAACCAGTTTTGCCATGAGAGTCCACCATATCTACCTATGGATTGAGTAAGATCCTTCAAGTAAGTTGTCATCGGTGCAAAGCAATAAAAATTGCTCTAAATATGTATGATTGATTGGTGTGGGAGAAATAAGCTTTATACGATTTTGTGATGTGGAAGTAATAAAAGCGATGGACTGCATAATAAAGGTTCATATCACAAGGGGCAATATAAAGTGACGTTCTTTCGCGTTGAGATTTTATATATCCAACCATAAAAGCGCATGGCAACCTCTGCCTCCCTCTGCGAAGGGCCTATCCTTTATTATTATCTTCTACCTTATGCAAGAGTCATGGTGATCTTCACCTTTTCCTTTTCATTTTATCCTTTGGCAAGCTTAGCATGTTGGAAAGAACATGATATATATATATAGGGTGGCACTATTCTAATCCTGGGATTAGAATAACTATTCGGATCACGGGAAGCCCTATATAGACGCGATTAGCTGTTCCTGAGATCCCCGATCGGTAAGAAAGAAACACACCCCACCCCCTCGCCACGACCCCTCCCCTAACCTCCCCGGATCCCATCTGGCACCTCCCCCGAACTACATCGTGCCACCGCCGCCTCCCTCCCTACCCCGCGCCGCCGCCGGGCCCCGGCCACCTCCCGCGCCACCGGTTTGCCCCGACCACCTCCCGCGCCGCTGGCTGGCCTCGACCACCTACAGCATCGCGGTTAGGGCCCTCCCCTGCTTCAACCATGGATCTAGCTACCTCCGAGAGAGAGGCCTCGGTGGTGAGCCCCTGCGCGCGGTCAATGAGGCGGGAGGCCAGGTCGGGGCCCTCGTGGAGCATGTCGTCGACCACGCCCATGTAGCCGAACCCGAAGGCTGAGCCCCCGTCACCCGCCGCAGCCACGCATGTCGCTGGACTCCGGCATTCAGCTGCAACCACGCATGACGCAGGGCTCCGGGATCCCGCCGCAACTTGCTGTCGTCCTCCAAGGTCCCGCCCAATCACTCGCACTACCGGCCTGCGGGATTCCACAGCCACCACCCATGCCACTGGTCTCTCATGGCGGCACCTGCAAAAAACAGAGCCGCGAGACATGCCCCTCGTTCCCCTATGCTCATCCTTCACTACGGCACAAGCGACAAGACCTACGGCTTGATAGATTGGCAAAACGATGGTACACTACTCAAATAGTTCATCACCAGCGGCCGCGTTATCATCGTCGGCAGCAGAAAAAAGTAGTTTAACTGAAGTTCAATTCGTACGCTACTAGCAGGTCAACTACAGCAGACAGCAGAGTTCTTGGTGTCTTCTTCCTAATTGTCCCGTGTGAAATTCTATAAAAAGGAAGGAATAGTCTCCTTCCGGTTCAGCTATCAGTGATCCCATTCGTGCTTATCCTGCAGACCAAGTCGAACTTCACCAAAAACTACAAAAAAGATGAGCACAGATACCCGTCGATGTCCGTTGTGTTATCCTGCTGACCAAGCAATTCAAAGGAGCAGGTGGTTTCGTTCGCCTGAAGTACCAACATAAAACATTCAATTTTGATACTCTGTAGTTATTCCCCCTAACTCGAGGGAGCACTAACCATCCAAAAAATGTGGTCTTCTACCTTTTTTGTTCAAAGTGTGCTGAGGAATGAGAGGTACAATATATCTTTTTTAATATGAAAATGTCCGTATGGCAACACGCTGAGGAAACAATTGAAACTATGCCCTTCTCTCGTTTGATTGCTTCTGTATTTGGCTTACTTGAGTTCCATCCAGAAAGTTTCAAAAAGTTCAAATTGTTAAAAAAATAGTATTTCCCTGTTTCTAAAAAAAGAAACAAAGACGTAATAAAAAAGAGTTTGATGTTCACGCGCGAGGCCTGGCCTCGGCGTCATCCTGCTCCAATGCCGCCATCGTGGAAGACAATCTCCAACTAAGGTCGGCAGATCCTGGACAGGATCCCCTTGCCGATTCTTCCGACGCCCGAACGGTGGATGCAACACACTCCGTCATTATCAAAAATGGGTGCTCCCCGGTCCATAAATTTTCTCTTGCGTACATGTGTTCCTATGGGACATAAAAGAGAGAAGTTCATCCTAGTAGACGTGTGCCATTCAATGTGTACTCTAAAAGAAGGGGAAAACAACTTATGAGCATCAGTGTGTGGGGTGTTGCTCTGTTTGTCTCGTACTATTGTGCAAAAATTTCGCTTTAAATTTCTATTTGCGAAGGTCAAAACGTTGTGTTCGAGAAGGTCAAGTGTGTTATGCGTATCTCGGCAAGTTCAAATAATTAAACATGCTAAAGAAAAACATGGGAGATTTGCGATTTTTTAGAACTTGAAGTGACAAACAAATTTAAAAAGAGCATAAACTAAATTAAAGCCTATAAAATTCACTTCAAAACATTAACAGTAAAAAGAATGTTCTCTTTGTTCTCGAACAAAAACAAAAATTAATAAAAAAAGGTAATGTAGTTTACTCTTTACAAACTCCTCAAAAATGTTTCGTGAAATAAATTGCGCTTCTCTGCTCTATACGTGTTCATTGATATTGCCAACAAGCATACTATTTTCCAAAAAGTGGTTCGATGATTGTAGAAACTATGGGTTTCCTCATTATTTAAGAATGAAAAAATAAAGTAACGCAATAGTTCGATGTATAAAAAATGGAAAATCCGAATCTGTTGATGGGAAGAACATAAGAAGTTCAGAAAAAATTTACACAATAGTACAAAAATAAGAGAGCACTTCGAAATTGATATTTCACCGTTTCTAATAAAATAAATAAGAAGTTCAAATTTTAAACATACAGCAGTTCAAAAAACGTAAAAACGGGATTATCACCATTTTAAAAAAACTCCAGAAGTTCAAATTTAAATAACGGACCTGTTCAATATTTATTACAAAACTAGGATTTTGCCGTCACTGAAAGAAATAAACCAAGAAGTCCAAATTACAAATTAGAGAAGTTCGATATTTATAAAGAAACTCAGACTTTCCTTGCAAGTAAAGAATAAAAATGGCGAAGTTCAAATTAAAATAGAGGAGTAGTTTGATGTATAGGGGAAACTCAAATTATTACCGTCTCTAAAGAAAAATAAAACTATGAAGTGCAATTTACAAAAAAAATATTTGATGCTTATTTAAAAACATATTTTCTTTATAAGAATATGACTAAGAAAATGGAATTACAATAACAGAGAAGTTCGAAGTATATGAAAAAACTCATATTTGTTGCAAGAAGTTCACATTCACCTCCGTGCACGGTTCATAATTTATATTGCGGGACGTCCGACCTCCAATTACATGTTTTAAAATGGCAAAAAATGACGTCTGACCTTCAATTGCATGTAATTCGATGTATACACGAAAGTGCAATAGAAGTTCATAGTGAAAACAACGAGAAGTTCAAGTACTGCAAGGAATGCATTTCAGGTGAGAATAAAAGTATAGAAAAATAAAAGATTACAAGGTTTGTTGAAATAAGTTCAAGTGCTCTGTCTGGGGAAGTTCAAAAATTCGTGCGCGAGAGGTTCACCTTGTATTTCTATGTTTGATTTTTTCCGTATAAAAATCGAATACAATTCTTTACTCAAAATATAAAAAAGGTGAAGTTCATATTAAAATAACACATAAGTTCGGGGTTTATTAAAACCTAGGATTTACCTGTTCAAAAATATAAAAAACACAACGCCATTTTTTGTACTTTTAAAAACAACTCATAAACAAAAAAAATGGTTGCTAGAAGTTCAAGTGCTCAGCGAGGAAAAGTTCAAAAAATTCTTGTGAGAGATGATCATCGTGTATTTAGACATCCGAAATACATAAAAAATATGTTGTTTTTTGTGTTTCAAAATAATTCTCTCAAACCAGAGAGAAGTTCAAAGCGATAACAACCGGAAGTTCACGTACTACATGGTGTGTATTTCCTACAAGAAAAATACAATAAAGTGAAATAGAGTGAAGTTCAAACAGACATGCCCCAGAAGTTCAACTACTTCACGCAGTGCAAAAAACAGCACGTCAAAAACAGAGTGAGGTTCAAACAAACATGCTCCAGAAGTTCAGCTACTTCACGCAGTGCATTTCCGTTCACGATGAGCGCAGAAATCATGATCTCGCCATTTTCTAATTTACCTCAAAATGATAGTAATATCATTTGTGTAAGTTCAAGTCCTTGGTCGGAGAAAGTTAACAAAATTATTGTGAGAGACGTTTGTACAAAAGGAATATTATTTGTGTAACACTAACGAATGGATAAGAAAATTACAAACAAAAATACGACCCAGAAGTTCAACGTGAAAACAGAAGGAAGTTCAACTACTACGCTAAATGAATTTCAGATGAAAAACTTTCAAAATCGTCGCGAGTATGAAAAAATGATCAACACAGGAAAGTTGCGTGTTTACAGCAGCTTTCCATCGGTATATCACCTGCTCAATTCCTGTGAGTGGGATGGAGAGCTACAAGCAGTGGATGAAGATCTACGAGCAAAAAAATCACGTGAAAAACAGAGTGAAGTTCAGGTACACGCACCGAGAAGTTCAGGTTCTTCATGCGGTGCATTTTCGAAGAATCTGTTTCGTGATAGAGGCAGAATGAATGATCCTGCCATTCTGGGAATTACTTGAAAACGGCTAGGAATCAGAGAAAACCATCAACATGAAAAAGTTTCGCATTTTCTGTAGCTTTTCAACGGTATATTATTTGCCCAATTCCGATAAAGTTTGTAGAAATTACGGCAAAAATACTTATTTCGCCATTTTTTAAACTGACTTAAACCCGTAAAGAATTGGGAGAAACAATACATACCAAAAAGTTTCGCATTTTTTCAAGCTTTCCAACAACATATCATTTGCTGCATTCGGACGCATAATTAAAAAATTAGCTCGAAAATACGAACTCGGTAGGACTTGGACCATTTTCTAAATTACTCTTAAACCATTCAAAATTAGAAAAAAAACTTTCAAGATGAAAAAGTAGAACATTTTCATAAGCTTTCCAACACCATATCATATGCCTCCATTGGATTAGCCGTTTAGAAATGACATCGAAAAAACGAACTCAGCTGTTCGGTTTACGAAATTTTACATTTTTCCAAATTACTGTTTAACCATAGGGAATTAGAAAAAACTTTCAACATGTGGAAGGAGCAGTTTTGCAACAACTTTCCAACGCCATATTATATGCCTCATTTCGATAAACGGTTTAGAAATGCGATCGAAAATACGATTCATGTTTTTTGTGCGAAGAAAAAACGGTTTTCAAAACTGCTCTTAAACCGCTTATATTTTGCCAAAAATTTAAGTTGGGTCATGATATTGGTGTCCATAGCTTTCCAACGATATATCGCAAGCCCCGTTTGGGCAATGTTGGCAGAAGTTCAACCGAGTTCACAGTGAAGTTCAATGTACTACTAGCGGGGCAGGTCAGGTTGAGTTCACAGTGAAAAACAGAGTGAAGTTCAAGTAGACATGCCGAGAAGTTCAGGTTCTTCACACGGTGCATTTTCGAAGAATCTGTTTCGCGATAAAGATAGAACGAACGATCTCACCATTTTTGAAATTACTTGAAAATGGCAAGGAATCACAGAAAACCATCAACATGAAAAAGTTTCGAATTTTCCATAGCTTTTCAGCGGTATATTATTTGCCCCATTCCGATAAAGTTTGTAGAAATTACGGCAAAAATACGTTTTTAGCCATTTTCAAAACTGACATAAAACCGTAATGAATTAGGAGAAACAATATATACAAAAACATTTCGCATTTCTTCAAGCTTTCCAACGCCATATCATTTGCTGCATTTGGACGTACGGTTAAAAAATTAGCTCGAAAATACGAACTCGGTGGAACTTGTACCGTTTTCTAAATTACTTTTAAACCGTTCAAAATTAGAAAAAACTTTTAACATGAAAAAGTAGCGCATTTTCATAAGCTTTCCAACGCCATATTATTTGCCTCAATTGGATTAGCCGTTTTGAAATGGCATCGAAAATACAAACTCGGGTGTTCCATTTGTGAAATTCTATGATTTTCCGAATTACTATTTAACCGTAGGGAATTAGAGAAAACTTTCCACATGTGGAAGGAGCGGTTTTTTAGCATCTTTCCAACGATATATTATTTGCCTCATTCCGATAAACGGTTTAAAAATGCGATCGAAAATACGATTCACATTTTTTGTATGAAGAAAAAATGGTTTTCAAAACTGCTCTTAAACCGCTTACATTTTGCCAAAAATTTAACTTGGGTCATGATACCGATGTCCTTACCTTTCCAATGGTATATCGCAAGCCCCATTTGGACACCTTTTAGCTCAAGTTCAACCTAGTACTCGGGGAAGGTTAGGCGCGTTACTCGGGAAGTTCATATTGTGATCAGGATATTATTCTGATCCCGTGATCAGAATAGTGTTTATGTATGTATGTATGTATGTATGTATATATATCTAATTGGATGTAGGGGAGCATGGACCATTATTGTTGACATTACCCTTGAGGTAAAAGGTTGTGGGGCAAAACTATAAGCTCCTATCTTTCTCCGTGTCCGATTAAAACTCCGTAACCACAAGTATCGCGTGAGTGTTAGCAATTATGGAGGACTAAATGATAGTTGAGTATGTGGACTTGCTTTTTAGCTCTGACATAGACTCTTTCCGATGTTATGATAAATTGCAATTTCTTCAATGACTGAGATTATAGTTTGTCGGAGCCCAATAAGGTTTATGATTTATACTTTTGCATTGTGAATAGATCATCACTTGAACATAAGTAATCATATAACAAAATCCATATATGTTGCTGTTATGAGAATAATCATGATGCCTTCATGTCCGTATTTTATTTTTATCGACGCCTCTACCTCTAAACATGAGGACATATTTATTGTTACCGGCTTTTCGCTTGAGGACAAGCGAGGTCTAAGCTTGGGGGAGTTGATACGTCCATTTTGCATCATGTTTTTATATCGATATTTATCGCATTATGGACTGTTATTTCACTTTATGTCACAATACTTATGGCTATTCTCTCTTATTTTACAAGGTTTACATAAAGAGGGAGAATGCCGACAGCAGGAATTCTGGTCTAGAAAAGGAGCAAATATTAGAGACCTATTCTGCGCTACTCCAAAAGTCCTGAAACTCCATGGAACTTCTTCAAAGAAATAAAGAAAAATCCATGCCAAATATGAAGGCCAGGGGGCCCACACCCTGCTCACGAGGGTGGGGTGCGCCCCCCCTAGGGCGCGCCCCTACCTCGTGGGCCCCCTGGTGGCTCTCCGACGCCCATCTTCTCCTATATGAGGTCTTTCGATGAGAAAAACATGGCAAGGAACTTTTCGGGACGAGACTCCGCCGCCACAAGGCGGAACCTTGGCGGATCCAATCTAGAGCTCCGGCAGAGCTGTTCTGCCGAGGAAACTTCCCTCCGGGAGGGGGAAATCATCACCATCGTCATCACCAACGCTCCTCTCATCGGGAGAGGGCAATCTCCATCAACATCTTCACCAGCACCATCTCATCTCCAAACCCTAGTTCATCTCTTGTATCCAATTCTTGTCTCAAAGTCCGGGATTGGTGCTAGTAGGTTGCTAGTAGTGTTGATTACTCCTTGTAGTTGATGCTAGTTGGTTTAATTGGTGGAAGATCATATGTTCAGATCCTATATGCATATTATTACCCCTCTGATTATGAACATGAATATGCTTTGTGAGTAATTACATTCGTTCCCGAGGACAAGGGAGAAGTCTTGCTATGAGTAGTCATGTGAATTTGGTATTCGTTTGATATTTTGATAAGATGTATGTTGTCTAGCCTCTAGTGGTGTTATGTGAACGTCGACTACATAACACTTCACAATTATTTGGTCCTAGAGGAAGGCATTGGGAAGTAATAAGTTGATGATGGGTTGCTAGAGTGACAGAAGCTTAAACCCTAGTTTATGTGTTGCTTCGTCAGGGGCTGATTTGGATCCACATGTTTCATGCTATGGTTAGGTTTACCTTAATACTTTTGTTGTAGTTGCGGATGCTTGCAATAGAGGTTAATCATAAGTGGGATGCTTGTTCAAGTAAGAACAACACCCAAGCACCGGTCCACCCACATATCAAATTATCAAAGTATCGAACGCGAATCATACGAACGTGATGAAAACTAGCTTGACGATATTACCATGTGTCCTCGGGAGCGCTTTTCCTATTATAAGAGTTTGTTCCGGCTTGTCCTTTCCTACAAAAGGATTGGGCCACCTTGCTGCACTTTATTTACTTTTGTTACTTGTTGCTCGTTACAATCTATCTTATCACAAAACTATCTGTTACCACTTATTTCAGTACTTGCAGAGAATAACTTGCTGAAAACCGCTTATCATTTCCTTATTCTCCTCGTTGGGTTTGACACTCTTACTTATCGAAAGGACTACGATAGATCCCCTATACTTGTGGGTCATCAAACACCTCCATCAGATCCATGTCGGTCACACCCTCCCGGACTAAATTAACGACCACGTCGACTAAAAGTGACACCTCACCTTTCTCTTCTACGGTTACAACCAGAGAAGAAGGCTGGCGGCGTCTCTCCATTGTAAAAGGGGGGAGGCCGGTCAACTGAACGGGGGTCGGGATGTCCGTGCAGTAGAACCAGGTCGACAACCATCCTCTGACGGACTCGGGAATGGTCATGGGGGGAAGTACTTCTACCTCTAGTTTGGATCCCCAACCCCCCGCACGTCTGGATCACATGCGTCTTTTCATCGCTCGGATTTTCCTTTTTTACCTGCTGTGAACGGCAAGTGAAGATATGTTTGAACAGGCCCCAGTGCGGAAGACAACCGAGGAAGTTCTCGCACATAGAAACATGCAGCGAGATATGAGATTGTGTTGGGTGGAAAGTGATAGATCTGAGCCCCAAAGAAATTTCAAAAACCCCAGAAGAACGGATGTGGGGGCAAGGAGAAACCTCGGTCGAGATGGGTGGTGAGGAGGGCGCACTCGCCCTCGCACGACTGGGGCTCGGATTCATTCCCCGGCAGCCTCTAGGACCCATGAGCAATCAGGCCGTCATTGGCAGGATTCTCCAGGTCCTCCTTCACGATGGTGGATCAGATCCAGTCCCCATGGATCCAACCAGGCGGCAGACTAGACCGCGACGACACCCCCCTCGCCGTCTTCTTGCCCTTCGTCGCCGCTGTCGCCTTCTTTGCATGCTCCAGGGCCGCAATCTTATCCTTCACCATGGCGGCAGAGTGCGAGCAGGCCGGGCGGAAGCGTCGAGACCGGAGGGAAGCAAGGTGGAGAAGCAGAGAGAAAAGGAATCGAATGGGGCGCACAATGCATCACTTCGGCCTCGACGCCTTTTATGGACCTGCTTCTGAGTGGCTGACCCATGGGCCCGAGCGATCCTGTCAAATCCCGTAACAGTTGCTCGCTCGATACGTGGCAAAAAGTTGGCATGGGGATCGAGGCATCTCTGTGTACCCGTTCTGTTTACTGTGCCACGCTCCGTCCAACGCGCTTCTCCAAAATTTTGAATCCTGTGAGATCCAGGAACCGTAGAGCAATCAATCACATCGAAGATATCACCCTCTAATTCACTCGAAGATTTACAAACATAATTCACTCAACGGACTCAAGAGTTGGAATCGATCAAGGCGACTGATCCAGGGTTAAAGAACCAGTGTGCTTTCATGACATTGATTAAATGCCTCTGAAGCATGGAATCGAGTCAGAACCAACTTCAACCCTTCTTCACTCAGACCTTAATCCATTCGGGGGCTAATGACGATGACATGTACATAGGGTAGGGTCTTAGGCCGCTTCCTAGACACCCTACCCAAGGACACTACCCTAGAGTCAAAGACATTCAAAGACCAACAGAAGATGCCGATTGAAACAACCCCTAAATGGATTCCACTCGACGGAATATTCCACTCAGATATCCCAATTCCACTCAACCATTGTAACGCCACTCGACCATATGAAGAATCACTCGGAGCATAGAAGGCCAATAGTCCCCCAGGATGGCAACGGTCAGGCATTCACTCCGTAGTCATAAAGATAATTAATAGCAAGCGTTACCAGTAACGCCCCTGTCTTAACTCACATTGAACCATGTGTAACCGAGGGCTGGAGGGGCCTGGCGCACTCTATATAAGCCACCCCCGTCCTCTGGCATAGGGGTTGGCACCCCTGTAACTCTCACACATAATCCAATCGATAGGCCTCTGAGGCACCGAGACGTAGGGTTGTTACCTCCTCCGAGAGGGGCCTAAACTCATAAAACTTGCATGTAAAACCTTGCCATAGCTAGGGCCTTGCCTCCTCCTACATACCCCCTACTCTTACTATCATACTCACTCCCACGACACTGAGGTTTACAATCGAGGTTATCACATGAATGGTCAAATGTCTAATAGCACATTATTGTGCAATTGCAGGAACCATTCTAATATTTAGGTTTCTAACAATTTGGTCGTGCACATGTAGGTCCTTCTATCAGAGGTTTTGACCCACTGTTCAACCCTTTTTGCATATGGGGAAATGAGGTTTTGACCCACTACAAGATGGTACTAACTATTATACCTTGCCTTTTTTATTCCTTTGCCCCATTTGCAATATAGAGAAGATATTTATGCACATCCTTGTTTTCAGGACTTTCCAAAGTAGTTCACTGATGATTACCTCTCAAACCACCTCTATGGTCAGGAGGCGCGAAAGGTTTTCATACAACACCCATGGTTCAATATTCAAGTGTTCTTGAAGAGGACGAAGGATGGACGGTCAATCATCCACATGCATTGGCCTAAAGTTGCAAAGACCTTCAACATGAATGAAGGCTCAATATTCGCCTTCCGCTTCAGCAGTTTTCCAGACAAGATGCATTTGTCTATGTACCGTCTATGATGCTAATTTCAAAAGGTTCTAGATGTTGCGTGTGAAATTTGGTGTTGGTGCAGTTGTGAAATGGGGTAGCTGAGTGCTGAAGCTATATCATGTTGTACTCTGATGTATTTCAATTTTGAAATCATGCTTCCTTAATATGGAAATGAAATATATTATGTGCTTAATATGAATGTAAATTAGATTAATAAATGTCCTATTAATAATAGGAAAATTAGCCTACTAACAGCTAATCGGGTTTTTCTATTGCAAACTGTTATTGAGAAAACACCGTGGGTGATGACCTCAGGCAACGCACACAGTTTCTAGGAATAAACTGTGTTGGATCAATGAACAATCACACACGACATTCTCTTGAAAACTATTTGTGTTAGGCCACCTTGCACAATCGTTTACCACATAAAAACTGTGTGTGATGGATAGCCTTTGCCACACAGTTTCTTCTACGCATTGTGTGTGATGCATTCAATAACACAATAATATCGTGTGCAATGGCAGCACTATCACAAATGCTTTAACAAGGAAAATTGTGTGTGATGTACCAGCGAGCGGAAACGTTTTCCTTGGAGCGACTGTGTGGGATGTATATACGAACGGAAACATTTAGCGGGGACTGACTGTGTGGGATGTACTTACAAACGGAAACGATTTCACTTGTATAATTGTATTTTTAGCACTACTATACGTATAGTCATGTTTGATCGCTCGTTGGTCGCACACGACCTCATTTTGCCAAGCGTGTGTGCTAGGAGGGCATATACCAGATGGTTTCTGGATCGTATGGGAAGGACCCCCCCTATCGTAGTCACTCACTAGGTGACAGTTCAGAACACCATCGCAGAAAGGGGTTAAAAACCATTTGTATAGCACCTCGCTGTACCAGTGATGACATGATGTAGAGGAATTAACTCAAGAAATATGATGAAAACCCCTTCTTTTTATCCTCGATGGCAACAATAAAATACGTGTCTTGCTGCCCCTACTATCACTAGGAAAGGACACCGTAAATTTGAATCCAAAGCTAAGCACTTCTCCCATTGCAAGAAAAACCAATCTAGTTGGCCGAACCAAACTGATAGTTCGAAGAGAATTACAAAGATATCAAATCATGCATATAAGAATTCAGAGGAGATTCAAATAATATTCACAGATAAGCTGATCATAAATCCACAATTCATCAGATCTCCGCAAACACACCGCAAAAAAGTATTACATCGAATAGATCTCCAAGAACATCGAGGAGAACATGGTATTGAGAATCAAAGAGAGAGAAGAAGCCATCTAGCTACTACCTATGGACCCATAGGTCCAAGGTAAACTAGTCACGCTTCATCGGAAGGGCAATAGAGTTGATGTAGTAGCCCTCCGTGATCGATTCCCCCTCTGGCAGGGTGCCAGAAAAGGTCCCTATATGAGATCTCACAGGTACAGAAGGTTGCGGTGGTCGAAAAGTGTTTTCGTGGATGCCTCTGTTGGTTTGGGGATATATGAGTATATATAGGCGAAAGAATTAGGTCAGGAGGTGCACGAGGGGCCCACAAAGGTGGGAGCGTGCCCTACCCCCTTGGGCGCGCCCTCCGTCCTTGTGGCCGCCTCGTGGCTCCTCCGACTTCATCTCCTAGTCTCCTTGTGGCCGCATATCCCTACAAAATCATATAGTCTGGCTTTGTTCCATCTTCATCACACAAAATATTTAAATCATGCACAACCCCGATGAAAAGCCAAGCAATTGTTTCATACTTTTGATGTTCTCAAACTTTTTCAACTTTCACCCAATACATGAGCGTGAGCCATGAGCATAGCACTATAGGTGGATGCAACATCCCAATTTTCCATTTGGATGCTAATCATTAGGTCATCATATGCACCCATATTTTGAGAATTTTGAATTTGGTTTATTTGTGCATTTTGATCCTAGAAGACATTAAGCAACTCAAGGACCATGTGTGAGAGTTGGAGGTTTTCATAAAATTCCATTTTGAATTTTCAAAATTGGTAATTTGGATCAAAGTGGTTTTATTTGAAATTGTTTTCCCAATTATTTCCAAATAAATAAAATAAAGAGATAAGATAATATGACTTCTTCAAAATAGAGCAAATAATTGAAATTTAATTTCGAATAAAAATATTTTTATTTGAATTTTATTTGATATTTATTCGGTTAAATTAGGGAAAAATTGCATGTTTGAAAATTGCATTTTAGCCCAAAAAATGTTCATGTGGTCCTAAATATTAGGAGAGGACCGTGAAAATTACTTTTGGAATTTTAGGATTTTTTTATATTGTATTTTATTTCTCTCCGGCAAAATTATGTAAAAAAATATTCTCCGGACCAAACTTGGCCGAATGCCCAGCCGCCTGGCTCGCCGCGCCGCCTCCCCGCTACGTGCTCACGCCGGACTCCGCCGGAGTCCGAGCCGGCCACAGCTGCCCGCCGCCCCCTTCCCCAAGTCGGCTACCCCCCCTTTATATAGCGCGCCACCCCGCCGCCCTCTCCTCCCAAGCCGCCGCCGCCCCAAGCCACGTCGTCGCATGCCGCTGCCGACGCTGCCTCCCGTCGCTAGCCGCCGCCGCACGCCACTGCCGCCGTCCTCACCGGTATAAAACCACAAAACCCGCACCGATTTTTTTCGATTTTGCGTATTAGATCGGTTTATTTTTTTGGTTATGTTGTTTTAGTGAACGTTCACCCGATTCGTTCGGTTAACGAACGAATTTGTTCGTTAGTTTCTGTTAGCGAATGTTCGTTCGTTAGATTTTTCTTTTTAGTTTAATTTTCGGTCAAGGACCTTTCCGTAATTATTTTCATCGCAGATTACTCCCTAATCTTCAAACCCTCACTACTTTTTGCTCGTTTATCCAAATCTAGTGAAACCAACACCAATATCTTCGTCTTGATCCCCTCTATCCAGATAAACAACTTGAACATTATTTTGAAAATTTAAAATTTGGTTTCAAGCAGATTTGAATTTGAACTTCTTTTGATCGTAGTTTGAGTTTCGTAACTCCGATTTGAGTGATTCTTTTTGCAAATCGAAGATCTTCACTTGAACATTATGTTTAGATCTTTTCTTTTGGTTTTACCTCTGCATCTTATGCTTGAGTGCTTATGTATGCTATTGTTTGTTCATGATAGAGTTTCCGGAGTGTGAGGCTTACTACTACAAATCTCTAGGGTTTTCCGATCATCGGCAAGGCAAGTAACACTTTGATCATATCCCTTATTTACCCAGTTTTTATGCATCAGTTTCAACCCTCAAACATTGCATGAGTAGGATTTTGATAACATGTGGGTATTGGGAAGTAGTTGATGAGGTAGGAACCTATTGTCTTATATTCAGACCCCGGGTATTATTGCGTTATGCTTGCAGTCCTTTGCTATGCTAGTAGACGTGGATTGGTATGTGAGATTCATGAAAGATGTGAGAGTTATTTATAACTAAGGGAAACTTAAGGTGGTTACTTTAATACACATCTGGGTGGATTGGTTGCGGGTACCTAGGGAATCCAGTGTTGTCCTAAGAGATCCCGGGGAACCCGTGTGATCAACCTATGGAATGCCACCCAGGCTCAAAGGGATCATAAGATTATTCATGCTAGAAACTTCCGTGTGTAGCCACAAGCCATTATGGGCTCTGGCATAGTTGAGTAAGTTGTGGGAATCCTTTCCATGATAGGCTAGCAGATGTAGGGGAATTGTAGGTGTACCGGCCTATCTATCGGTTAAGGGGACCTCTTTGGAAAGACTGTGTCTTGGTCATTCGTTTCTCAAACATCATGCAGTGCGAGAAATACAACGGAGGAGATCGAGTCTTGTGGGGAAAATTGCGCAAACCTCTGCAGAGTTTATAAACTAATCATGGTTAGTTGTGTCCTCGGTTATGGACATCTCGAGTATCTGGTATTTGAGTTATTGGTTGATCTCATCACTTTACTTAACGAATTTTTTTGGGTTATTAATGTTAATTTGGGATTGAGTTGGGGGTACCTTCTCAATAATTTCATCAAACTTGGTAGTTAAATAACATATATTCCTTTGTTGTAGGGAAAAATTAGCTTTATTAAAATGATAACCGTAGAGCCTCCACCAGCCAAATATGCATGTAGTGATAGCTGTTATTTGTTCATTGCTCTATAGTGTTATCTTGCCAGCATATTTGTGCTGACCTACACGGCTGCAACGTATCATGTTGAAGAGTTTTCAGACAAAGTGTAAGGTGCGATATGTCCTTGTCATGCACTCAATTTTGCCGTGGAGTTGGATGGACTCAGTTATCTTTGAAGCTTTCGCAGTTATCTTATTTAGATGGCCTTCAGCCATATTATTGTAATAGTACTCTATTGAGACACTCGTTGACCTACACGGCTGCAACGTATCATGTTGAAGAGTTTTCAGACAAAGAGTAAGTGTGTGCTAGAACTCTGCAATAAATCCTTGAGTACTGTGTGTGTCAGCAATACCGATCCAGGGATGACACTTAAGCACAAAGACCGTGGTCCATTGGGATCGGGTCGCTACAAGATTGTATCAGAGCACACGCTGACTGTAGGATGCGACCACTAGGAAAAGCCACATGATACTCTTCTCTACTCATTTCTAACTCTTCTCCATTTCTATTCTATAGATGGCAGACCCAAGGAACAAGTTCACTCAACCGGATGACGACACCCCTTTCAGACGACACTTGAAGGAAGTCACTAGGTACCTGAACGTCGGCATACTAAGCTTCGCCAGAACCTTCACCGCCAGTTTACCAAAAGAGGAGCGCTGGACGATTCAAGTTCGTGTTCTATGAAGGACTTTTACACCAGTTACCGAGCCTAGCGAGTTTTCCTTTGATGCACCAACCTGGATTTTAGGAAAGAGCATGGCCGCCCACATCGCCATTGGACACATAGGCGAGGTGTACAACAAGGATCTTAAGGACACCACCTACCAGATATGTAGACGCCGAGATGAGCAATGGGAGATGATTCGCACCAGGAAGGATAAATCCATTGCAACCTACATACAAGAGTTGAACCAGCACATTCGACGCTCCGAGAACCAGATGTGCGCCAACATGATAGACACGAAGAAGGTGATGACCCAGAACATGGAGATAGAAGAGGAACTCAGGTCTACACGCGATGGATATGAAGAAGAAATTGTTGTACTACTAGAGCAGAATGAAGACCCGAAGAAGAAGCTAGGAATATTCATGGGGGTCCTGAACCTGGAGTGGACATTCGTTCAGAAGATTACATCATACTAGACGACACAAACTCCGACTCCGACCCCGACAGTGATGATGATTAGGAAGACGAAGCTGGATCATATATTATGGAGTCTTCCACCGATCAAAATTTCTAGTCGACCACCATATTACCATTAGAGTACTTCCATGTATATAGTAATAGTCTACAAGATTTTGTAACGGTAGCTTAGATCGATTGTATGAATCTTGTTTGAATTGAGTGGTGTGAAATGAATGTGTTTGTCTCATGTGCATATGGGTAGTGAAATCTCTCTTTAGACCTCACTCTATTCTGTTCTCACCCCTCTAAACCTATCAGATTCCTCCGAAATGTGACCCCGCATTCGCCTTCCCACCGAAGCTCACTCAGTTGATCCAACAGTAGAATGCCTTGATGCAGTTGCTAGTCCAGAACCAAGGCAACAACAACAACAATCCACCGCCACATCCCCCAGTCGACAACTTAGCCCGCTTTCTAAGGTTGAATCTGTCGGTGTTCTCTAGTACCACTGAGCCGCTTGTTGCTGATGATTGGCTCCGCAAGATTGGAAGGGAGCTAATCACTACAGGTTGCACAGATGCTGAGAAGGTGTGCTTTGTCGCACATCAATTGGATGGACCCGCAACCTCATGGTGGGATAATTACACTGCCACTTTCCCCGTGGCCAATGTTACTTGGGATCAATTCCAGCAGCCTTCCACACTACACATGTCTCAGCTGGAGCTATGAACATGCAGAAGCGTGAGTTCCGCAACTTATGCCAGGGAAATCGTACTGTGGTGCAGTACGTGCAGGAGTTCAGCTAGTTAGCTCGCTATGCCCCAGATGATGTGGCTACAGATGCCGCGAAGAAAGAGAAGTTTATGGAGGGGCTGAATGACAAGCTGGGTATGCAGTTGATGGTAGCAACATTCATTAACTATCAGGAGCTGGTAGACAGGGCACTTATGATTGAAGGCAAGAAGCAGCAGATAGAGAACCGCAAACGGAAGTATGGACAAGGGAAGTACAACTCTGGATCTCAGCAGAAGCCTTGTTTCACCCCAAACTCGGGAGGACATACCCATCATAACCATGGAGGCCATTCTCACAATGGAGGAAGTTCACATAATCACAGTGGCCCTAAGAATGGAAATGGGAATGGAGGAAACAACAGTCAGAGCCGTTCCATCCCGGCAACACCCGCCAAGAAGGATCTGAGCCATGTTACCTGTTTGAAGTGCAGGAAGACTGGACACTACGCTAATGATTGTTTCGAGGTAAAGAATGGTACCGGAAATGGAAGCTCTGGAAAGAAGCCCAACCCTTTCACAAGAGGGCAGGTGAACCACGTCAACGTGGAGGAAGTTGAAGAGCAGCCTGATGCAGTTATTGGTAAGTTTTTGATTAAGTCATTTATAGCTATTATCCTTTTTGACACTGGTGCATCACATTCATACATATCAAGGGAATTTGTGGATAGGTTTAAGTTGCCCACCGTAGCCCTAAAGACACCTATGTTAGTAAGCTCACTTGGAGCGGAGTATATGGGCAGCATAGGATGTTTTTAGTTGCCATTGACCATAGGTAGGCATATTTTCCCTTCCGACCCAATAATTTTGGAGTCACAAGGATTGGATGTAATACTAGGCATGGATTGGCTATCAATATACATAGGAAATATCAATTGTGCTAGTAAGTCAATTCTTCTCACCACCCCAGAGGGTAAAAGGATCAAGTATGTGTCTAGGCATGCGCCAAGGAGGACTCAAGTGAATTCAGTTTCAGGAGTTGTTCAGGAGGAAGTGCCAGTTGTGAAGGATTGTCCCGACGTATTCCCGGAGGAACTACCAGGCATGCCACCAGATCGAGATATATAATTTTTGATAGAGCTGTTACCAGGCACCGGACCAATATCTAAGAGACCGTATCGGATGCCTGCAAACGATCTAGAGGAAATTAAGAAGCAGATTAAGGAGTTATTGGAGAAAGCTTATATTCGACCAAGTTCGTCACCGTGGGGAGCCCCAATGCTCTTAGTTGAGAAGGATGGATCCTTGAGAATGGTTGTGGATTATCATGCATTGAATGAGGTCACGATCAAGAACAAATACCCACTACCGATGATCAGTGATTTGTTTGACCAGCTGCAGGGAGCCAAAGTATTCTCCAAGATCGATCTTCGATCAGGATACCACCAGCTGAAGATCCGTGAACAGGATATACCTAAGACAACTTTTACCACAAGGTACGGAGATTCATTGAGAATTTTTCCAAGATTGTGAAACCCATGACGGAGTTATTGAAGAAGGACACCAAGTTCAAATGGACCGAAGAATGTGAGGCCATTTTTCAGGAGTTGAAGAAACATTTAGTTACAGCCCCAATGCTAATTCTTCCGAATATACGCAAGGAATTCCAAGTATATTGCGACGCTTCTCGCCAGGGACTTGGAGGTGTACTTATGCAAGACAGAAGAGTTGTTTCATATGCCTAATGTCAGCTTCGACCTCATGAGTTGAATTATGCCATGCATGATTTGGAGTTAGCAGCCATGGTACATGCGCTCAAAACCTGGAGACATTTTCTTATTGGAAACCGTTGTGATGTATACACGGACCATAAGAGTTTGAAGTACATCTTCATGCAGAAGGAGTTGAATCTCAGGCAAAGGAGATGGTTGGAGCTCATAAAGGATTATGATATGAAGCTGCATTATCATCCAAGAAAGGCCAATGTTCTGCAAGAGTTATGTTAATACTCTCGTGACCGAAGGATTACCGCAAGAGTTAGCCGACGATCTCAGAGAACTTCATTTGGAGATAGTTCCGAGAGGTTTTGTTGCAGCATTGGAAGTTCAGTCCACGTTGTTGGGAAAGATTCGAGAAGCCTAGAGGACCGATAAGGAGATTGCGGTGATCAAGGAAAATATGAGTAGAGGAAAGGCCAAAGGTTTTCATGAGGATGAACACGAAACTTTATGGTTTGAGGATCGTATTTATGTGCCAAATGACCCAGAAATCAGGAAGTAAATACTTCAGGAGGCTCATGACTCGCCATACTTGATTCACCCCAGAAACACCAAGATGTATTTGGATTTGAAGGAACATTTCTGGTGGACAGGGATGATGAAGGATATTGTCGAGTATGTAGCCGTATGTGACGTATGTCAGAGAGTTATGGCAGAACACCAGAAGACAGCATGATTACTTTAGCCTATGCCGATACCCGAATGGAAGTGGGATGATCTTGGCATGGATTTCATCACCGGATTACCCAAGACATGATCAGGTTATGATTCCATCGGGGTAGTAGTAGATCGCTTGACCAAAGTGGCTCACTTTATCCCCGTGAAAACCACTTATACGAGTGCGAAGTTGGCCAAGATATATATGACCAGGATCATATGTCTGCATGGAGTTCCGAGGACCATCATATCAGACAGAGATCACAGCTTACCTTGAAGTTTTGGAATCAATTACACCAGACTTTGGGTACCAGGCTAGAGTTCAGTACAACCTTTCATCCACAGACAGATGGACAGACCGAGAGAGTCAATGAGATTCTGGAGGACATGTTGAGAGCTTGTGCACTAGATTATGGATCTAGTTGGGATGATAATTTTCCCTACGCAGAGTTCTCATATAACAACAACTACCAAGCATGTTTGAAGATGGCCCCTTTCGAAGCTTTGTATGGAAGGAGATGTAGGACACCATTGATGTGGGATGAAGTTGGAGACCGTCAATTGTTCGGACCAGATTTAATCATAGAGTCTGAAGAGAAGGTTAAATTGATTCATGATAGACCGAAGGTAGCTCAATCCAGGCAGAAGAGTTATGCTGACACTAAACGCAAGGAGGTAGCCTATGAAGTCAGAAACAGAGCATATCTCCGTGTGTCACCACTTCGAGGAATGAAACAATTTGGAGTCAAGGGAAAGTTAGCCCCAAGGTTTGTAGGACCATACCGAGTTTTGGAATGTATGGGAGAAGTTACCTACAAATTGGAGTTACCCAAAGAATTGTCAGGAGTTCATGATGTGTTTCACGTTTCCCAGTTGAAGAAGTGCCATGCAGAGATGGTCGACATTCCTCTTAGAGATACAGTGCCCCTGGAAGAAATTCAGTTGGAGAGTGACCTAACCTACGAGGAGAAGCCCGTCAAGATTCTTGAGTTTGCCAACCGATTTACACACAGTAAGGTCATCAAGTTTTGCAAAGTTTAGTGGAGCCACCATACCGAGGAAGAAGCCACCTGGGAGAGAGAAGACCACCTACAGAAATACCACCCACACATATTTGCTAGCCAACCCGAATCTTGAGGGCGAGATTCATCTTAAGGGGGGTAGGTTTGGAACATCCCAATTTTCAATTTGGATGTTAATCATTAGATCATCATATACATCCATATTTTGAGCACTCTGAATTTGGTTTATTTGGACATTTTGATCCTAGAAGACCTTAAGCAACTCAAGGACCATTTGAGAAAGTTTGAGGTTTTCACAAAATTCGATTTTGAATTTTCAAATTTTGTAATTTGGATCAAATTAATATTCAAATTTTTTTGGATCAAAGTGGTTTTATTTGAAATTATTTTCCCAATTATTTCCAAATAAATAAAATAAAGAGAGAAGATACCATGACTTCTTCAAAACAGAGGAAATAATGGATATTTAATTTCGAATAAAATTATTTAAATTTAAATTTTATTTGATATTTATTCGGTTAAATTAGGGAAAAATTGCATTTTTGAAAATTGCATTTTAGCCCAGAAAATGTTCATGTGGTCCTAAACATTAGGAGAGGACCATGAAAATTAATTTTGGAATTTTAGGATTTTTTTCACTTATTTTATTTTGAATATTTTTTCTCTGCGGCGAAATTATTTTTAAAAAAATTCTCCGAACCGAACTGGGCCGAAGGCCCAGCCTACCCGCTCGCCGCACCGCCTCCCCGCGCCTTGCTCACGCCAGACTCCGACGGGAGTCCGAGCCGGCCATGGCTGCCCGCCGCCCCCTCGCCCAAGTCGGCTACCAGCCCCGTTTATATAGCGTGCCACCCCGCCGCCCTCTCCTCCCAAGAAGCCGCCGCCCCAAGCTGCGCCGCCGCACACCGCTGCCGACGCCGCCTCCCGCCGCTAGCCGCCGCCACACGTCGCTGCTACCTCTTGAGCACTGCGTAGAGGATAATGTTCAAAACAGTAGATAATATGGCATGGAGCAATCAAAAATTATAGATACGTTGGAGACGTATCAAGCAACCCCAAGCTTAATTCCTGCTCGTCCTCGAGTAGGTAAATGATAAAAACAGAATTTTTGATGCCGAGTGCTACTTGGCATAATTTTAATGTAATTATTCTTAATTGTGGTATGAATATTCAGATCTGAAAGATTCAAGACAAAAGTTCATATTGACATAAAAATAATAATACTTCAAGCATACTAACTAAGCAATTATGTCTTCTCAAAATAACATGGCTAAAGAAAGTTATCCCTACAAAATCATATAGTCTGGCTATGCTCCATCTTCACCACACAAAATATTTAAATCATGCACAACCTCGATGACAAGCCAAGCAGTTGTTTCATACTTTTGACATTCTCAAAAAAAATCAATTTTCACGCAATACATGAGCATGAGCCATGGATATAGCACTATAGGTGGAATAGAGTGGTGGTTGTGGAGAAGACAAAAAGGTAGAAGATAGTCTCACATCAACTAGGCGTATCAACGGGCTTTGGAGATGCCCATCAATAGATATTAATGTGAGTGAGTAGGGATTGCCATGCAACGGATGCACTAGAGCTATAAGTATATGAAAGCTTAAAAAGAAACTAAGTGGGTGTGCATCCAACTTGCTTGCTCATGAAGACCTAGGGCAATTTGAGGAAGCCCATCATTGGAATATACAAGTCAAGTTCTATAATGAAAAATTCCCACTAGTATATGAAAGTGATAACATGAGAGACTCTCTACTATGAAGATCATGGTGCTACTTTGAAGCACAAGTGTGGTAAAAGGATAGTAGCATTGTCCCTTCTCTCTTTTTCTCTCATTTTTTCTGTGGGCCTTTTCTCTTTTCTTTTTTATGGCCGCTTTTCTTTTTTTTCGTCCGGAGTCTCATCCCGACTTGTGGGGGAATCATAGTCTCCATCATCCTTTCCTCACTGGGACAATGCTCTAATAATGATGATCATCACACTTTTAATTTTCTTACAACTCAAGAATTACAACTCGGTACTTAGAACAAAATATGATTCTATATGAATGGCTCCAGCGGTGTATCAGGATATGCAATGACTCATGAGTGACATGTATGAAAGAATTATGAGCAGTGGCTTTGCCACAAATACGATGTCAACTACATGATCATGCTAAGCAATATGATAATGATGGAGTGTGTCATGATAAACGGAACGGTGGAAAGTTGCATGGCAATATATCTCAGAATGGCTATGGAAATTCCATAATAGGTAGGTATGGTGGCTGTTTTTAGGAAGGTATATGGTGGGTGTATGATACCGGCGAAAGGTGTGCGGTATTAGAGAGGCTAGCAAAGGTGGAAGGGTGAGAGTGCGTATAATCCATGGACTCAACATTAGTCATAAAGAACTCATATACTTATTGCAAAAATCTACAAGTTATCAAAGCAAAGTATTACGCGCATGCTCCTAGGGGGATAGATTGGTAGGAAAAGACCATCGCTCGTCCCCGACCGCCACTCATAAGGAAGACAATCAATAAATAAATCATGCTCCGACTACATCACATAACGGTTCACCATACGTGCATGTTACGGGAATCACAAACTTCAACACAAGTATTTCTCAAATTCACAACTACTCAACTAGCACAACTTTAATATCACCATCTTCATATCTCAAAACAATTATCAAGTATCAAACTTATCATAGTATTCAACACACTCATAAGAAAGTTTTATTATTAATCTTGTATACCAAGCATATTAGGATTTTAAGCAAATTACCATGCTATTTAAGACCCTCAAAATAATCTAAGTGAAGCATGAGAGATCAATAGTTTCTATAAAAAAAATCCACCACCATGCTCTAAAAGATACTAGATCATGGAAGGCGCGCGTTGCAGCGCCCGTCCGTTTTTACAATAGATTGCTAGGCACTTATGACGTGAAAATAAAATTTAAATGAAGTGTTTCTTCAAAGTAGTGCACATTGAACTTTTTTCCTAGATAAACCGATACAGGGAATACATAATATGTTGAAATTAGTAATCTAATCGGTTTACAAAAGAATAAAAGAATTTAATTGGTATTATTACTATAAGAAAAGGGACACATGCATGATGCACTCTGCAAACGATTATATTTTTTAGTTTTATTTCTATCAGATCATTAGTGGATAAGAAGCAAAATTTTAGAGAAAATTGCTTTTTGGTTAATTGTACCCATTCTGTGTGTCCAAATCTTACATAATAGCATAATGATGGCAACAACTATAGTTACACAGGAAATAATACACATGAGGAAGAATAGCAGGAAAGCTTCGCATGAATAGCAAGGTTTTTCTGCAGCAAACCAAGCCCCTAACCAATAGCACTCCATTGTATAAGCAGCACCAACGCCTTCCTTATCAAAAGAGCAAAATGATACATGAATAAATTAACATAGCCAGGTACAAGAATATTAGATAAAATATGCCACCTTTATAACCCATATCTAAGTGCCTTCTTATTCCCAGATAACCAAAATTATATGGATAATATACATGGGTAAGTGATTAATGGCTTTCTTTTAAAAAAAAGTTGATAATGTCCAGCATGGCGATGAGGGAGCTTTGGCAGCCAGGAAAGGTTTTAGTATCCTGCAATCAGCTCCTCTCTCTCTCTCTCCAATGGCTAATGTAACAAAACTGGTAGAAAGATGACTTATAGTCATAGTTCTCGGAATGAAAGTGGGACCCTCTGGTCCATCCATGTCATGGCTCGAGTGGTGCCTCAATGCGGTTGGATTCAATCTAAAACAGACGAATTATTATTACATAAGGATCTAACTGAAACTCAACAACAATGGCATGGTTTTACAAAGTCGGACAAGCTAATGGCCTTCATGCATTTTTTCATCCATTCATGTAAATAGAGAATTGTGGGAAAAGGTAACATCAATATATAATCAATGATGATGGGTGTTGCCAAACCCGTGCATTTTAACAAAACATAAGAGTATTTCAAAGTAAATCGAAGTTTTCAAAGCTGCATACACATCAATCGTACCAGCAGAAGAAACACATCATGCATGTACATGCTTAGTTCTGAGAACCATCACAAGAAATATGAAGGCAAATTTGAAATGGCAACATGCAGGAATATCATCAAGTAGAACTACTAATTAAAACCAGTACGCTAAAAATCTACGTAAAGCCCATATAACATAGTAGCAACATTAGTTGTAAAGACTCCTTCAGTTGAGAATAGCATATACTTATCTGAAAAAATGGATAATATAAATATTTGGTGGAGTTTAAACATATTAAATTACAATTCCTTGATAGATGTGGCAAAGTATATTTATATGAACTTACAAGTGATCCACTAACATAATAATTTCTTTTAAAAAAATCACCCTTTACAACATAAAAAATTATTTTTTGCCAAAAGAATGTGCAATAAACATAGTTAGCTCTAAATACTATCTTGTTTGTTTAAACTAATAATGTGTTCATGTTTAAGATTTAAAAAATAATTTAATGTGATCTCTTTTCATCAGGAATGCTCTAATGGGCTTCTAATATATCACTATATTCTAGTCTTTAGGAAAAACATAACGATGTCAGATATTATATAACTAGACGGTATAGAATAATTGACACATGGAATAAAATGTTTTAGCCTCTTTACTTGAGAAACCATAGATGTGATGGTAATCTTACGATTATTCATGTGCATACATTAGGAGGACATGGTAACCCACATGATTTAGTTTTCTAGTGCAGTTAGTCGTTGTGTTTTGATGAGAGCAAGCATTTATTATCTACAAAAGCACGTGAAGTTTTACAAATCATAGGCACATATACATGCATGTTAAGATAATAAGATGAGATATGAGAGTATACACTACCATTTTGCTGATAACCATTGGAATCCTGAGCTTTAGGAATTCCCTGATCCAACCTACAGCACTACTAGAACAACACTAATCCTTTCTTATCGTACCTGCACCAATTTGGAAGCACGAAAAAACAGCAGCAATAAGAAAAAAAAATGCTTATTCATAATTCGGTGGAAGAGAGGATGGAGAAGGAAAAAATACATAGTAAGGATAAGATAAAGCAGCAACGTAGATGAAATCAACCCACCAGAACCAGTCTTCAACACTACGATTGGGGGACCTGCTCAAATCGCGAGAAAGAAAAACTTCATCGAGTCAAATTGGATGTAGAAACAGTGGGCGATAGGTGGGAAAGAAAATCTATGGAGCCGCGACTCCGGCAAGCCCTCAACCCGGAGACAACTACTGTGTGACAATCAATTCGCTGGTGGGAAGGGGGAGCTGATGCAACCGAATGGTCGTGGTGGCTGTCCTCCTCAGCGGCGAGGTCGTGCTCTCTAGCAGCAGGGTCGCTCCCTCCCTCGGGCCTAATCCCTGCATCGTGGACGGAGAGGAAGGGGTCGTGGAGGAGAAGAATCCTTTGATGCCGGGAATATATGAACTTGTGTGGAGTGGAAGAAGAAATGGGAGCACGTGGTAACTGACCTTTGCAATTATCGGAGGCATGCGAGTGGTACGACATCGATTGCCATTAAATCCTTGTCGGTGAATTACTCCCTCAATCGGCATCGAGTGGAATCGAATTGATATGTGACCATTGGCATCCCCCGTCACCGCCCGTTCGCCTCGCCCAACAATGGCCCCGTCGCTCGCGCCGGACGAGGGAAAATGGCATAGACACGCCTGACTTCGCATCGGCAGCCCGGCGAAAGGTCAACATCGCGTGGTGGAGTCCGTTGTCATCAAACTCGAGGTTCCGCGTGCACGTTTTATTAGAAAGAGATGACGCATTTTTTTGAGGGAAGAGATAACACATTTTTTAGGGAAGAAATGACGACGCATGCTGAAACCACGGACACCCCAGATTCAAGGGCCCAGTTGGCCCAATTAATAACAGGCTACCGATTTTGTCACGGGAGCATCGGCCCAGCCCCTTGTAGCGCTCCCTATACATCAACCGAAGCTCAGGAGAGATTGCAAATAGATCAAACGGCCAGCCACGTCCAAAAGTCCAGATCGAACGGTCAAAACTGTTGATGGCCTGAGAGGGTCTGGAAAGTGCACAGTTTTAATGTCTTTAAATAAGTGAAGTACTAGAGCAAAATAATATAACTCAAAAGATATAAGCGAAGCACATAGAGTATTCTAGCAAATTCCAAATCATGTATGGCTCTCTCAAAAGGTGTGTACAGCAAGGATGATTGTGGTAAACTAACAAATAAAGACTCAAATAATACAAGACGCTCCAAGCAAAACACATATCATGTGGCGAATAAAAATATAGCTCCAAGTAAAGTTACCGATAGAAGTAGAAAAAAGAGGGGATGCCTTCCGGGGCATCCCCAAGCTTTGGCTTTTAGGTGTCCTTAGATTATCTTGGGGGTGCCATAGGCATCCCCAAGCTTAGGCTCTTGCCACTCCTTGTTCCATAATACATCAAATCTTTACCCAAAACATGAAAACTTCACAACACAAAACTTAAAGTAGAAAATCTCGTGAGCTCCGTTAGCGAAAGAAAACAAAAGACCACTTCAAGGTACTGTAATGAACTCGTTATTTATTTATATTGGTGTTATACCTACTGTATTCCAACTTCTCTATGGTTTATAAACTATTTTACTAGCCATAGATTCGTCAAAATAAGGAAACAACACACGAAAAACAGAATCTGTCAAAAACAGAACAGTCTGCAGTAATCTGTAGCTGGCGCAAGATCTGGAACCCCAAAAATTCTAAAATAAATTTCTGGACGTGAGGCATTTATCTATTAATCATCTGCAAAAATAATTAAATAAATATACCTTTCCAAACAAAAATGGCAGCAGTTCTCGTGAGCGCTAAAGTTTCTGTTTTTTTACAGCAAGTTCAACAAGACTTTCCCCAAGTCTTCCCAACGGTTCTACTTGGCACAAACACTAATTAAACACAAAAAACACAACCAAAACAGAGGCTATATAAATTATTTATTACTAAACAGGAGCAAAAATCAAGGAATAAAAATAAAATTGGGTTGCCTCCCAACAAGCGCTATTGTTTAACGCCCCTAGCTAGGCATAACAAGCAAGAATAGATCTAGGTATTGCCATCTTTGGTAGTAGGAAAGAAAAGAGCAAAATTGCTATCTATAGAATTGATCCTTATATTTTGCTAAAGCACATGGCTATTAATGGTATAGGAAAGATTAAGTATGTTACAGAAATTTGTATCTAGGCTAGCCTTTATCTCTTTAATAGATTCTTTTTGGTAAGAGAGTAAAAGAGATGTAGATTCAACTTTCTCATTCATGGGGCGACCAAATATAGTTTTCATTTTTTCATAAGTGTCTACGACATCCCCTTCTAGAAAACCTTCTTCAAATATAGAATCTAAGACATGCTTAAAAGAGGAAGGAAGGGCAATATAAAAACTTTTTAAGTAGACTTCAATTTGGTATTGAGGCACATAACTAGCCCTTATCCTTAATAGTCTATACCAAGCATCTTTCAAAGATTCATCAAGTAAATAACGAAAAATTCCAGAATCATCATCATCAAAATTATTAATATTCTCATTGATAACTCCGGTAGGTTTTCCATAGTATTTTTATTTATGAGTTTAGCGAGAATAGACGGGTTGTCCAAAGTACTATGACTTGGGAGAGAGCCCCTAACCATTTTTGATTCAGACATGGTGGAGGAAAAGCGGGCAAGAAGAAAAAGAGAGGGAGGATACAGAGAGAGGGCAAATAAAACGGCAAGGGTCAAGTGGGGGAGAGGAAAACGAGAGGAAAATGGCAAATAATGTAATGCGGGAGATAGGGGTATGTGATGGGTACTTGGTATGTTGACTTTTGCGAAGACCTCCCTGGCAACGGCGCCAAAAATCCTTCTTGCTACCTCTTGAGCACTGCGTTGGTTTTCCCCGAAGAGGAGGGGATGATGCAGCAAAGTAGCATAAGTATTTCCCCCAGTTTTTGAGAACCAAGGTATCAATCCAGTAGGAGGCTACGCGCAAGTCCCTCATACCTGCACAAAACAAATAAATCCTTGCAACCAACGCAAGTAGGGGTTGTCAATCCCTATAGGGCCACTTACGAGAGTGATATCTGATAGATATGATAAAGATAATATTTTTGGTATTTTTATGATAAAGATGCAAAGTGAAATAAAGGCAAAGTAAATAGCAAAGTAGTAGGAGAACAGTATGATAAAGATAGACCCGGGGGCCATAGGTTTCACTAGTGGCTTCTCTCGAGAGCATAAGTATTCTACGGTGGGTGAACAAATTGCTGTTGAGCAATTGACAGAATTGAGCATAATTATGAGAGTATCTAGGCATGATCATGTATATAGGCATCACGTCCGAGACAAGTAGACCGACTCCTGCCTGCATCTACTACTATTACTCCACTCATCGACCGCTATCCAGCATGCATCAAGAGTATTAAGTTAAAAACAGAGTAACGCCTTAAGCAAGATGACATGATGTAGAGGGATAGACTCATGCAATATGAAGAAAATGCCATCTTGTTATCCTCGATGGCAACAATACAATACGTTCCTTGCTGCCCTTACTGTCACCGAGAAAGGACACTGCAAGATTGAACCCAAAGCTAAGCACTTCTCCCATTGCAAGAAAGATCAATCTAGTAGGCCAAACCAAACTGATAATTCGAAGAGACTTGCAAAGATAACCAATCATACATAAAAGAATTCAGAGAAGATTCAAATATTATTCATAGATAGACTTGATCATAAACCCACAATTCATCAATCTCAACAAACACACCGCAAAAAGAAGATTACATCGAATAGTTCTCCACAAGAGAGGGGAGAACATTGTATTGAGATCCAAAAAGAGAGAAGAAGCCATCTAGCTACTAACTATGGACCCGTAGGTCTGAGGTAAACTACTCACACTTCATCGGAGAGGCTATGGTGTTGATGTAGAAGCCCTCCATGATCGATGCCCCCTCCGGTGGAGCTCCGGAACAGGCCCCAAGATGGGATCTCGTGGATACAGAAAGTTACGGCGGTGGAATTAGGGTTTTGGCTCCCTTTTTGATCATTTGGGGTACGTGGATATATATAGGAGGAAGAAGTACGTCGGTGGAGCAACAGGGGGGCCACGAGGGTGGGGGCGCGCCTGGTAGGGTAGGGCGCGCCCCCCTACCTCGTGGCCTCCTGTTTCGTGCCTTGACGTAGGTTCCAAGTCTCCCGGGTCTTATCTGTTGAGAAAATCACGTTCCCGAAGGTTTCATCCCGTTTGGAGTCCGCTTAATTTTCCTTTTCTTCAAAACCCTAAAACAGGCAAAAACAGCAATTCTGGGCTGGGCCTCCGGTTAATAGGTTAGTCCCAAAAATAATATAAAAGTGGATAATAAAGCCCAATAATGTTCAAAACAGTAGATAATATGGCATGGAGCAATCAAAAATTATAGATACGTTGGAGACGTATCGATCGCTTCCCGCCGCTGCCGCCGCCGGTCTTCTTCCTCGAACCGACATAAAACCGCAAAACCCGCCAAGGTTTTTTTTTCAGTTTTGCGTATTAGATCGGTTTATTTTTTGGTTATGTTGTTTTAGTGAACGTTCACCCGATTCGTTCGGTTAACGAATGAATTCGTTCGTTAGTTTCTGTTAGCGAACATTCGTTCGTTAGAATTTTCTTTTTAGCTTAATTTTCAGCCAAGGACCTATCCGTAATTATTTTCATCGCAAATTAGTCCCTGATCTTCAAACCCTCACTACTTTTTGCTCGTTTATCCAAATCCAGTGAAACCAACACCAATTTCTTTGTCTTGATCCCCTCTATCCAGATAAACAACTTGAACTTGATTTTGAAAATTTAAAATTTGGTTTCAAGCAGATTTGAATTTGAACTTCTTTTGATCGTAGTTTGAGTTTCGTAACTCCGATTTGAGTGATTCTTTTTGCAAACCGAAGCTCTTCACTTAACTTTCTGTTTAGATCTTTTCTTTTGGTTTTACCTCTGCATCTTATGCTTGAGTTCTTATGTATGCTATTGTTTGTTCATGATAGAGTTTCCGGAGTGCGCGGCTTGCTACTACGAATCTCTAGGGTTTTCCGATCGTCAGCAAGGCAAGTAACACTTTGATCATATCCCTTATTTACCCAGTTTTTATGCATTAGTTTCAACCCTCAAACATTGCATGAGTAGTATTTCGATAACATGTGGGTATTGGGAAGTGGTTGATGAGGTAGGAACCTATTGTCTTATATTCAGACCCCGGGTATTATTGCGTTATGCTTGCACTACTTTGCTATGCTAGTAGACGTGGATTGGTATGTGAGATTGATGAAAGATGTGAGAGTTATTTATAACTAAGGGAAACTTAAGGTCGTTACTTTAATACACATCTGGGTGGATTAGTTGCGGGCACCTGGGGAATCCAGTGTTGTCCTAGGAGATCCCGGGGAACCCGTGTGATCAACCTATGGAATGCCACCCAGGCTCAAAGGGATCATAAGATTATTCATGCTAGAAACTTCCGTGTGCAGCCACAAGCCATTATGGGCTCTGGCATAGTTGAGTAAGTTGTGGGAATCCTTTCCATGATAGGCTAGTAGATGTAGGGGAATTGTAGGTGTACCAGCCTATCTCTCGGTTAAGGGGACCTCTTCGAAAAGACTGTGTCTCGGTCATCCATTTCTCAAACATCATGCAGTGCGAGAAATACAACGCAGGAGATTGAGTCTTGTGGGGAAAAGTGCGCAAACCTCTGTAGAGTGTATAAACTAATCATGGTTAGCCGTCTCCCCGGTTATGGACATCTTGAGTATCTGGTATTTGAGTTATTGGTTGATCTCATCACTTTACTTAATGAATTTTGTTGGGTTATTAATGTTAATTTTGGATTGAGTTGGGGGTACCTTCTCAATAGTGTCATTAAACTTTGTAGTTAAATAAAATATATTCCTTTGTTGTAGGGAAAAAATTAGCTTTATGCAAATGATAACCGTAGAACCTCCACCAGCCAAATATGCATGTAGTGATAGCTGTTATTTGTTCATTGCTCTGTAGTGTTATCTTGCCAGCATATTCCATGTGTTGACCTACACGGCTGCAACGTATCATGTTGTAGAGTTTTTAGACGAAGGGTAAGGTGCGATAGGTCGTTGTCATGGACTCAATTTTGCCATGGAGTTGGACTGGCTCAGATATCTATGAAGCTTCCACAGTTATCTCATTTAGATGGCCTTCAGCCATATTATTGTAATAGTACTCGATTGAGACACTTGTTGTAATAAGTGTGTGATTGAACTCTGCAATAAATCCTCGAGTACTGTGCGTGTCAGCAATATCGATCCAGGGATGTCACCTAAGCAGAGAGACTACGGTCCATTGGGATCGGGTCGCTACAGTGGAATAGATGGTGGTTGTGGAGAAGACAAAAAGAAGGAGATAGTGTCACATCAACTAGGTGTATCAACGAGCTATGGAAATGCCCATCAAAAGATATGAATGTGAGTGAGTAGGGATTGCCATGCAACGGATGAACTAGAGCTATAAGTTTATGAAAGCTCAAAAAGAAACTAAGTGGGTGTGCATCCAACTCGCTTGCTCACGAAGACCTAGGGAAATTTGAGGAAGCCCATCATTGTAATATACAAGCCAAGTTCTATAATGAAAATTCCCACTAGTATATGAAAGTGACAATATAGGAGACTCTCTATCATGAAGATCAGGGTGCTACTTTGAAGCACAAGTGTGGTAAAAGGATAGTAGCATTGCCCCTTCTCTCTTTTCTTTGATTTTTTTATTTGGGCCTTCTCTCATTTTTTGGCCTCCGTTTTTTTCATCTGGAGTCTCATCCTGACTTGTGGGGGAATCATAGTCTCCATCATCCTTTCCTTGCATGGGACAATGCTCTAATAATGAAGATCATCACACTATTATTTACTTACAACTCAAGAATTACAACTCAATACTTAGAACAAAATACGACTCTATGTGAATGCCTTCGGCGGTGTACCGGGATGTGCAATGAATCAAGAGTGACATGTATGAAAGAATTATGAATGGTGGCTTTGCCACAAATATGATGTCAACTACATGATCATGCAAAGCAATACGACAATGATGGAACGTGTCATAATAAACGGACTGGTGGAAAGTTGCATGGCAATATATATCGGAATGGCTATGGAAATGCCATAATAGGTAGGTATGGTGGCTTTTTCAGGAAGGTATATGGTGGGTTTATGGTACCGGCGAAAGTTGCACGGTACTAGAGAGGCTAGCAATGGTGGAAGGGTGAGAGTGCGTATAATCCGTAGACTCAACATTAGTCAAACTCACATACTTATTGCAAAAATCTATTAGTTATCGAAACGAAGTACTACGCACAAGCTCCTAGGGGGATAGATTGGTAGGAAAAGACCATCGCTCGTCCCCGACCGCCACTCATAAGGAAGACAATCAATAAATAAATCATGCTCCGACTTCATCACATAACGGTTCACCATACGTGCATGCTACGGGAATCACAAACTTTAACACAAGTATTTCTCAAATTCACAATTACTCACTAGCATGACTCTAATATCACCATCTTCATATCTGAAAACAATCATAAAGAATCAAACTTCTCATAGTATTCAATGCATTTTATATGAAAGTTTTTATTATATCCCTCTTGGATGCCTATCATATAAGGACTGAATTTATAACCAAAGGAAATTACCATGCTATTTAAAGACTCTCAAAATAATATAAGTGAAGCATGAGAGTTCAATAATTTCTATAAAATAAAACCACTGTCGTGCTCTAAACAGATATAAGTGAAGCACTAGAGCAAAATTGCCTAGCTCATAAGATATAAGTGAAGCACATAGAGTATTCTAATAAATCACGATTCATGCGTGTCTCTCTCAAAAGGTGTGTACAACAAGGATAATTGTGGCAAACTAAAAAGCAAAGACTCAAATCATACAAGAGGCTCCAAGCAAAACACATATCATGTGGTGAATAAAAATATAGCCTCAAGTAAAGTTACCGATAGAAGAAGACGAAAGAGGGGATGCCATCCGGGGCATCCCCAAGCTTAGGCTCTTGGTTGTCCTTGAATATTACCTCGGGGTGCCTTGGGCATCCCCAAGATTAGGCTCTTGCCACTCCTTATTCCATAGTCCATCAAATCCTTACCCAATACTTGAAAACTTCACAACACAAAACTCAACAAAAAATCTCATAAGCTCCGTTAGTATAAGAAAATAAATCACCACTTTTGGTACTGTTGTGAACTCATTCTTTATTTAAATTGGTGTAGTATCTACTGTATTACAACTTTTCCATGGTTCATACCCCCCCCCCCCCCCCCCCGATATGTTGGGGAACGTAGTAATTCAAAAAAATTCCTACGGTCACGCGAGATCTATCTAGGAGATGCATAGCAACGAGACGGGAGAGTGTGTCCACATACCCTCGTAGACCAAAAGCGGAAGCGTTATGTTAACGCGGTTGATGTAGTCGAACTTCTTCTCGATCCAACCAATCCAAGTACCGAATGTACGGCACCTCCGTGTTCAGCACACGTTCAACACGATGACATCCTTCGAGCTCTTGATCCAGTGGAGGGTCAAGGGAGAGTTCCGTCAGCATGACGGTGTGGCGACAGTGTTGGTGCTGTGATCCACGCAGGGCATTGCCTAAGCACTACGACAATATGACCGAGGTGGTAAACTATGGAGGGGCCAAGGGGGGCACCGCACACGTCTAAGAGAAATCTTGGAGTGCCTTTGGGGTGCCCCCCGCCCCCGTATATAAAGGGGGGAAGGAGGAGGTGGCCAGCCCAAGGGGGCACGCCAAGGGGGGGATTCGTACTTGGAATCCTAGTCCAAGTAGGATTTGGCACCCCCTCCTTCCAAACTACGGACAGGGGAAAGGGGAAAGGGGGGCCGCGGCCCCCACCTGTAGTCCAATTCGGTTTGGGCTTGGGGGGCGACACCTCCTGTGGCAGCCTCCCTCTCCACTATGGCCCAATAGGCCCATTAACTTTCCCGGGGGATTCCGGTAACCTCCTAGTACTCCAAAAAATCCCCGATCTTCTTCAGAACCATTACGGTGTCCGTATATAACCTTCCAATATATCAATCTTTACCTCTCGACCATTTTGAGACTCCTCATCATGTCCGTGATCTCATCCGGGACTCCGAACAAACTTTGGTCACTAAAACACATAACTCATAATATAAATCGTCATCGAACGTTAAGCGTACGGACCCTACGGGTATGAGAACTATGTAGACATGACCGAGACACATCTCCTGTCAATAACCAATAGCGGAACCTGGATGCTCATATTGGCTCCTACATATTCTATGAAGATCTTTATCGGTCAAACCGCATAACAACATACGTTATTCCATTTGTCATCGCTATGTTACTTGCCCAAGATTCGATCGTTGGTATCATCATACCTAGTTCAATCTCGTTACCGGAAGTCTCTTTACTCGTTCCGTAATGCATCATCCCGTAACTAACTCATTAGTTACATTGCTTGCAAGGCTTATAGTGATGTGCATTACCGAGACGGCCCACAGATACCTCTCCAATACTCGGAGTGACAAATCCTAATCTTGATCTATGCCAACTCAACAAACACCATCGGAGACACCTGTAGAGCATATTTATAATCACCCAGTTACGTTATGACGTTTGATAGCACACAAAGTGTTCCTCTGGTATTCGGGAGTTGCATAATCTCATAGTCAGAGGAACATGTATAAGTCATGAAGAAAGCAATAGCAATAAAACTAAACGATCATTATGCTAAGCTAATAGATGGGTCTTGTCCATCACATCATTCTCTAATGATGTGATCCCGTTCATCAAATGACAACACATCTTTGATTAACGAGCTAGTCAAGTAGAGGCATACTAGGGACACTCTGTTTTGTCTATGTATCCACACATGTACTACGTTTCCGATTAATACAATTCTAGCATGAATAATAAACATTTATCATGATATAAGGAAATATAAATAACAACTTTATTATTGCCTTTAGGGCATATTTCCTTCAGTCTCCCACTTGCACTAGAGTCAATAATCTAGACTACATTGTAATGATTCTAACACCCATGGAGTCTTGGTGCTGATCATGTTTTGCTCGTGAGAGAGGCTTAGTCAACGGGTCTGCAACATTCAGATCTGTATGTATCATGCAAATCTCTATGTCTCCCTCCTTGACTTGATCGTGGATGGAATTGAAGCGTCTCTTGATGTGTTTGGTTCTCTTGTGAAATCTGGATTCCTTCGCCAAGGCAATTGCTCCAGTATTATCACAAAAGAATTTCATTGGACCCGATGCACTAGGTATTACACCTAGATCGGATATAAACTCCTTCATCTAGACTCCTTCATTTGCTGCTTCCGAAGCAGCTATGTACTCCGCTTCACATGTAGATCCCGCCACGACGCTCTGCTTGGAACTGCACCAACTGACAGCTCCACCATTCAATATAAATACGTATCCGGTTTGTGACTTAGTGTCATCCGGATCAGTGTCAAAGCTTGCATCAATGTAACCATTTATGACAAGCTCTTTGTCACCTCCATAAAACGAGAAACATATCCTTAGTCCTTTTTAGGTATTTCAGGATGTTCTTGACCGCTGTCCAGTGATCCACTCATGGATTACTTTGGTACCTCCCTGCACAACTTATAGCAAGGCACACATCAGGTCTGGTACACAGCATTGCATACATGATAGAACCTATGGCTGAGACATAGGGAATGACTTTCATTTTCTCTCTATCTTCTGCAGTGGTCGGGCATTGAGTCTGGCTCAACTTCACACCTTGTAATACAAGCAAGAACCCTTTCTTGGACTAATCCATATTGAACTTCTTCAAAACTTTATCAAGGTATGTGCTTTGTGAAAGTCCAATTAAGCGTCTTGATCTATCTCTATAGATCTTGATGCCCAATATATAAGCATCTTCACGAGGTATTTCATTGAAAAATTCTTATTCAAGTATCCTTTTATGCTATCCATAAATTATGTATTATTTCCAATCAACAATATGTCATCCACATATAACATTAGAAATGCTACATAGCTCCCACTCACTTTCTTGTA